>NC_086349.1:15924246-16224246 GCF_036324505.1 Eleginops maclovinus | reverse complement strand
CCACGAATCAAGCAGAAAATGACTGATTGTTTACCTCATCCAACAACTTACTGTAGGTAAAAATTGTCAATGAAGAATGTTTTTTTACTTACCCTATTCGCTTTGAGCCATGAGAAGAAAGCCTTAAAGTTCCATTTACAGTATAACTTCTTGAAAGCATCACTGGAGCGGCCTCTATCATATCCATTACAGAAGGTATGTTTGAAGGGACCCTCGGCTCCCAAATGGTTTTGTGTCTGATTCTCCCCTTAAGTGAATCTATGCTCTCTGTGTTTTACTGAGAAAGCAAAGTGGTCTATTTATAAAACAGTAAGGGGTAAAGTAAGAAAGAGAAAGCAGAGCTAAACGCTCTGGACTCCCAGCTTAACGTAGAGTGGGACAAGTCAAAACATTTTCTATATCAGTGCCATTTTGGGACTATTCCCCTAGCAGTTGGCAATGTTTGTATCTCCTTTCACGGTATTTTCTTTCCACTGTTATTGCTGCTGCTCAAGTCTGGCCTATCCTCTTTAGCATTCGCCCCTTTCATATTTAACTTCCCACACATTTTCTCTTTTCTTTTCCCTTCCTCTCCACCAGCGCTAAGCACCAAAGTAATGCATAGTGGGTGATCTGATTCTCCTCTCAGACATATTAGCAGGAGTATAATCCTCCCATCGGGCCACCTCAATCGGCTGTGTTCCGGTATGTCAGCTGAGGACAGTAGCCAGGCATCTTTCCAGATAAGTGATGGGTATTGATCCACTGATTGCTGTTTGATTAGCTATGTATTCGACAGAGGCTTGACTCAAGTTTTCTTTTAGCCACACCACATTGCCCGGTCAAAAAAAAAAAAAAAAAGGTCACACACTCTAATATTCGTTGGACCGCCTTTAGCTTTGATAACGGCACACATTCGCTATGGCATCGTTTCCACAAGCTTCTGCAATGTCACAGCATTTATTTCTGTCCAGAGTTGCATACATTTTTATTTTTAATTTTGTATTGATACAGGAGATTCGGACCACTGCGCAAAGTCTTCTCCAGCACATCCCAAAGATGCTCAATCGGGTTCAGGTCTGGACTCTGTGGTTGCCAATCCATGTGTGAAAATGATGTCTCATGCTCCCTGAACTGTTCTTTCACAATTTGAGCCTGATGGATCCTGGCATTGTCATCTTGGAACATGCCCGTGCCATCAGGGAAGAAAAAAAACATTGATGGGATAACCTGGTCATTCAGTATTCAGGTAGTCAGCTGACCTCATTCTTTGGGCACATAACGCTGCTGAACCTAGACCAGACCAACTACAGCAACCCCAGGTCATAGCACTGCCCCACACAGGCGTGTTACTTTTTTTTGGTCGGGCAGTGTATATCACAAATATGTGGGTTATCACATTTTACAATGCATGTGAGGTTGTTCCCTGCTTTGGCCCAGACTTGCACTTTTGTTTTTGTAGGCAACATTTATTAAATTATTTAAAGTGGCAAGGAAAAAATAATCAAATAAATATATTAGCAATATGTCTCTCCCCCCCAATTTATCTCATATGACCTATCATTGTGATGGACGCAAGACCAGTTGTGTTAGAGGTTGTGTGTGGTTCTACCCAATAAATCAAGTGTTTCCTCACTATATATGCTTTGAATATTCGTCCTTCCCAGTGTGAGCTGATTTATAACCTAATACTGAGACCAGTTAATGGCCTGTCAACTTGAGGTTTCTTTATAGCACTCCATTGGGGAAACCTGTACCGTGTGCACATCTGTACATTTAGTGTGTGTGTGTGTGTGTGGGGGGAAGAGGAGGAAGAGGAGGAGGAGGAGGACTTTAGACACAGTGGTGGAAGCCCCTTTTATTAACCTCCTCTATAAAGCACACAGCAGGTTTCTCTTCTGTTTATATGGAATATCTTCTTCTGGCTTTATATAGTTAAACAGCCCGGGGACTGTGTGTATTTGTAGCTATAATCAATATAAGTGTGTAGGACCAAGACTTTTTAAATTGGATTATTAGTTGTTGTTTTTTTAATTGAACATCAGCTGTAGGGATGATGCATGGTTGAAATAGCGAGTGGGTAATAGAGTGGGTGGAGTGGAAGGGGCGTTAGACTTAAGCTGGACATATGAGAGAAGAAGGATACCACAAGGGAGCTTCACCCTGTCAATGTCTTAATGAACTAAATTGATTTACGAGTTCCGCCTACATTCTGCACACAAACATATACTCTTACACATCGCGCTATGGCTGTGTTATCGTAGCTGATAAGATATATTTATGGAATAGCTGTCTCAGTGCGCTGATTTTAAGAGCTGTGTCCGGCACATTAGTTATTCACATTAACCATTATTGCAATGAATAATAGATAGAGCAAGAGATTGTTTTGTTTGTAGATAATTTAAAGTAAATAGCATTTAACATTTTATGCCTGCAGTTGATTTGCAGTCAGTATACTTTATAAGAAAAGGAAAACCGTATTTTATATGGAAAAAGAGAAAATTCCCTTATCAGACGGGAAATCTACTTGTGTTTATAATTCCATTCTTTTGTTGTTTTACTGTACTCCTTCTGTCTTTATTTCAATCATAGTAAAATGAAAGCATTTGGAAGCAAAAGAAACACAAGGCACAGCATAAGATGTTCAGCGTTTTATCAAGGTCATCTGCATAGGCAAACCTCCAAAGCAACGCACTTACCTTTTAAGTAATAAAGAAAGATTTTACCTGATGAAATAAAAGGATTAAAGAAATAAACTAATCCTTTTTATCAAATAGTGCTGCACAATAGACTCAGTTATACTTGAGCTAACCTCTGTGCAGACTGCCCCGAAAAATCCTGTCTTTTACTTGTAAGCGGGCATCAGAGTGTGAAGGACAAAAACATCCAATCAGCTAAAGGGTATCAATTAAAACTGTGATCAAAGAGAATGTATTTTTTCTAAAGATAAAAAGGTTAAACAGTCCCGCTCAATTCACTGTGTTTCCAGAGTGAAAACCAGCAGGATGTCTGATAACCTGCTGCTGTCATGAATAACCTGAGGAGGTGAAACCTTGTGCAAGCAGTCAATTTTTATCAGGTTAAGCAAGCATGAGGGTGTTTTATGCTGTAGTTTTGAAATGTTTGACTTTATCAGCTACATGTGGATTACTCTTGGCTGCCTGGACATAGGACATTTAATTAGTTCCCTTACTGTTCTCTCATCTTCCCCCTAGTGTTCATGAGCAAGCGTGGAAACGTGAAAGCCAAACTTTGAACCGTTGCACTCCATGTGCATTGATGCTAAGCTCTGCAGAACCTTTACATCTTTGATGCTGCACTATATTCTGTTTCTAAACTAAATCAACCCTTTACTTGCAGTTCATTCTGAGAGAATTATTTACTTAATAAATACATCATTATTATTTGGCTTTCGATTTCTTCAGAAAAGACAGTCGTTTTAGTGTACCTTTGTTGCTTTATCACAGTCAAAAGAAGGCAGTAGGTCATTTTACAGAAATTAAGTCAATCCATCGTTTGTAATGTGATGTGGGGTGGGGTGGTGGTTAAGTGCAATAAAAATCATCAGAGTGAGGAAAGAAATGATACCCACTTCCTCTCCTCCCTTTAACAACGCCCGCTCATTGCTCACAGACATGATATACGGGGCTTAAAATATCCCACCCACATGAATAATTAATAAAGTACAAAAAATGTGTTCTACAGTCCATACTGGTCTTGTTGCTTTTTGTTACTCCCTTTTTTGGTCCCTTATGTCAGAGTGGATGTGGTCACACTGGCCCACTGGACACACACACACACACACACACACACACACACACACACACACACACACACACACACACACACACACACACACACACACACACACACACACACACACACACACACAAATTAGCTCTTAGTTTTTTATTGATCAAGTATGCATTAGAAATGGTTTACGTAATGTGGTGGTGATTGGAGAGGATTAGAAGTAGATACTTATCCCTAATGTTATTATCTCAAACTCAAGGGTTCATATTCTCTTTCCCCTTTTGTCTTGTTGCTTGTGTTTGAATATCTAACCCAACTAAATAAATGCTTTGTTTCCTTTAAACATAGGGTGGTTGAGGCAGAGTTGTATGAACAAGTAGGACTTGTATTCTCCTGACAACAAAACCAGCAAACATAGCCGTTGTACACCAAAGAGAAAAAAAACAGACCTAATTTTACTGATTAAAAAAAACCCTTCCTGCAATCCTTTTCTTTCCACTCCTTCACTTTGTCTTTGCAGTTGCAAACCCCTTCTCTCTTTGGCCTATTTGTGTGACTCAAATGAGAAAACAGAGCACTATTCATGAATATGGATTGAAATGGATGGAAATACACATACATAGGCAGAATTATAAAGACGTGTATATCTGTGTAGCCTGAAAAGCTAACAGTGACATACAAGGAAAAATATTTTGTCTTGATATATGTCTGATCTATAAATGAGGTACATTTACTATTGCTGGAAGGAGCAAAATAAATGTTACGGTGTATTTTAGTTAACTATGCTCAAGTGACTAAAATATACATAAGATAATATGAAAAGAAGGAAAAATATGTTGTTGCAAAGATTTTTTATAACAGTGTGAGATCAAATCCCTCTTGAAATTATATGGGATGAATCACAATCAACCAGTGTTTCATACACGTTTTTCTTTGGAATTGAAACTAACTTTAGATAGGTAATTTTGACAAATAAATGAAAACTATATCAAATCCAAACACATTTAAAAAAGTGTGTACAATAACAATATGCAGTGTCACAAAAAGACTGCAGAGGGCCTCCTATACACACTGTGCGCTACTCCATGCTCAGTCAGACAGCAGCCAGACAGTAGCATCCTGTCCTAAGCCTGAGGCTGCTTGCAGGTCAGCCAGTGAAAGCATCTGTGCCAGACACACATCCATTTAAACAGTGATGAGATTAATATGACAATGAGCAACACTTAACTATAGGAAGTTTACCCTTTTTGACCTGCAGGGCCCCAAAGAAATGCAATATAGGTGGATATGTAAAAGATAACGTAATGCAGGTGGAATTGAAAAAGTAATTAGGCAATATTTAATGCCGGACTAGAAAGCATTAAAGGAAAGGTTCAATTGTTTTTCAAGTCGATCTTTAAACAAGCTTTCACATGCTTTGTGGATGTTGAAAGAGACATTGTCGCTGTTATTTATCCTCCTGCCCATACTGGCCATGACCATATCTACTAAGTTATTTCAAAGTAAGTGATGGGAGACAAATCCTGGCAGGAGTCTGTTATACAGTCAAATGTGGTTCGCTTCTACAGGTTTGGGGGAATTTGTGTCTTCTGTTTTCCGGGAAACACTTGTGAACTTTTAATTCAAACACTTTTGTGAAAAACTAAAATGTTCATTATTACATCATGTGATTATGTATGTGAAATTAAGTTATCATGACTGATAGAGTTCAAGAGAGCATAAGGGACTTTGTGGCACAGATGTTAGGAAACAACACTGTTTTAATCTCCTTAGTCTCTCCTCTCTCTCGCCCCTTCCTCTCTCTCTCTCTCTCTCTCTCTCTCTCTCTCTCTCTCTCTCTCTCTCTCTCTCTCTTCCTCTACAGATAAAGTGAAACAGCTCTGGTTGGAGGACGAAAAAATCATGGATTTTGCAGGGTACAATTGGCCAAATTAAACGTAATCATGTTGTTGTTATATCACTTTCACATCTGGCACCAGGGTGACTGGCGGGGTCACATCCGCTGTGCTTGCTCTCGGTGCAGTCCGCCCGGGGGTGACGGGACGCGCGTTGTGATCACTCGATCCAGAGCGCGCTTACCATGAGTCCGGCACCGCCCGGGGTGCCACACTTACACCAACAACGCCCGGAAGTTTGTAGAATCGCACTGAAGGTAGGCCACTTTCTCTCCGCGAACAGTCTTATAAACCAAGTGCTACAGGTTACCGAGAGATAGAACGCTTTTTTAAAATTCAACCAGCTGTTGCACATTCATGCTGCATAGGCGGTGCTTCTGTCTGCCGCCGACACAACTGAGACATTTCAGCTTTCTTCTTTTACTGACATTCCTTTCGAAAGAAATTGGGAAAACATACATTCAGGCAAACAGAATAGAGCAAATGGTTCAAGATTAGCTTGATTATTCCATGAATCTGTCTCTTAATCTAGCCTACATGTTGTGACATCAGCTTTTACTTTTTCATTTCCAATTGCTTCAAATTCACCTTTTTTCTGGAGTATTTTTACAGTGGTATTTCCTCTGTTGTTGCATTATTGTTTTTCTTTGCCATATTAATAGTTTTTAGGGTGAAAGCAGCTCCTCGGCTTGGTTATTATTACACTAGAAACAGGACTCCTGTTATCTGAATCCATCAAATGTGTTTTATGCAAAAACAAGATCTGCAAAGTAGTTGTAGACAATGTGATAAAGAGAAGGCTATGCTATTTTTAAAGGAACAGTATGAAATGGATACCTGCAGGTGAAAAGCTATTTGTATTACATCCTGCCTCTTGCCATGCCTCTACAGAGGGTGGTAGCTGTTCTTTGGTCTAAATAATGTTGCATCTGTGCATGTAACAAAAAACAACAACAACTAGATACTCTGTGTGAGAAGCTAACGTTCATATAAACTTCTACATGTATTTACTTTTGTCTGGTGCAGGATTACGTGCCATCTCCACACACATCGTCTTAGATTAAAGTTTAAACAGTGATTCATCTGCAAGCAAACTGTCTGAAGAGATCATCTCATTCATTCCCTTGTTTCCTCCAAAACCCTTCGAATCTCCACTCTCCATCCACCTGTCATAGCATGATCACACTACATTTTATGATCGACTAACACACTAGGTGGAGCAAAAGGTTTGTTTAAGGAATCAGAAATTGTTATGAGCGAACATGTTTAATGTTTTGGTGTTGACCCTAATAGAAAGTTTCTATTTAGGGAAGTTGTGCATAAAAATGTTTAACGTGTGATTACTACTCTACAATATAATAAGCAAAATACATAGTTTTTATAAAGATTACATTTTGAAGTAGGTATGGACACAGCACAACATTGTTCATGGAGCAAGAGCGGTCACATAGTGGACTGACTAACATGGTTTGAAAGTTGTTTCATTGTATTTTGCTCTTTGCTACAGATACATTGCAATACTGGATGGTGCATTTCCTCTGGCACAACATTTTTTATTGCAACTTGTACTTTCATCTCAACATCAAAATCATATTCTCTGTTATAATTTGTTCTAGATTTATAACGGACAAACAGCTTCTTAAATGCAATAATAATAATAATCTATATTTTTCCAAAAATCAGAGCGTTAGACAGGGTGATGATCCTCTTAATCTGTTGAAGTGTTCCTCTAAATTAAATGAATGACCATGGGCCTCGCATGTTGGTTAGTCTGTATCACGGCCTCCAGTTAGTGTCTAAAAAAGGCTTACTTTGTGCTGTTTTTAGATGCACTATAAGAAGGAAGTGATTGTGTGTATGTGTGTATGTATGTGTGGTTGGGTGTGTCTGTCTTGTCAAAAGGCCAAGGGAGGATTTTGGTCCCAGCTGCTGTGCACTGGGACTTGGCCTGGAGCCTGCAGACAGCGATGTCAGCATCAGCAGCTTACCTCTTATGAATGCCTTGCGGAGACTACCGGTACATGAGACCAAAAATCTGCTGTGGAGAGACATATGGGCAAAATACTATTTAGATTTTTTTAATTTAATTTTCGCTCTCTTTAATTCTTTGCTACATCTGTGTGCCATCCCAAATTATGTATTGGTGAAGTGTTTTGGCCTCCACTCCCTTAATTTGTGGTTTGATATAATCCAGTCGATCTGGGATGGAGCAGTTTATTGTTATCAAACTGTAGTTTCTCTTGGAATAATCGTCTGTTATCAATGACGACACAACAAGACACCCCACTTCCATATTTTGGTGGTCACACTCTTTTTATTTTGTTTCTTTTAAAGATTTGTTGGGCCAGAGTAGCCGTTATTTGAGAGCGTCAGTGTTCAGAGGGGGAGACAGAAGGGATGACTAGCGTAAATGGTTCCAGGCCGGATTCAAACCTGGGTCCTAGGCACAGGAACTGAGCCCCAATAGATGTGGTCACACTCTTATTTATACTCACAACCGTCCCCCAAAAACATTATTAGGAAATAAAATGACCCTCCGGGCAAGGGGGCAATGAATGAGCAAGTTGCTTGCTCACTTAAAAAAAACATGAATAGGTAAGTTATAATGAAATAACTACTGGTTTGATAATTATACTTCTACAGTCAAAAATGATAATGTTAAAATAATAATTACATGTATTCTTAAAGTATAATATATATATCACAGTGTTTAAAAGTTAATGAAAGTTAGGTTCTATCATTCTAGTGATCATACTAGTCATTTGTGTTTTCGCTCAATGTTAATTTGTCTCTAAGGCTGACCTACAAGTCCAGTCAAAGAGTGTCACTGCTGTTGGGTCATTTTAAATTCAATATATTAGGTTACACGTTATACACACACACAGACACACAGACACACAGACACACACACACACACACACACACACACACACACACACACACACACACACACACACACACACACACACACACACACACACACACACACACACACACACACACACACACACTTATACACTCATACCCCGCCCTCATAACTGCCACACTGAAGATCATTAAGAGTCCATTATGCATCTATTTTAAGCGTCATTAAAGAGAGACAGACTTTGGCTCTGGATATGTTAACTGCATTATCAAATGGACATTTGTAATTCCTATTTTACTAAGTGATTTAAAAGCTTAACAGAGAGGAATGAGGTAACAAAATTTGAAAAATGTGTTATTCGGAGAAAAGATGTTTTGAGAATTAAAAATACATTATCAGTTGCCGTCTGTATTTCTGTCTGAAAACTGCTATGAATTATATTACATACACAACCGTTCTGGATTAGCAATCTATGCTCAGAAAAACATTTGGTTTGATTACATGAAGTGATGGGAGTTGAGGTCAGCATGACATTTTAATAAAGGCTTAACTAACTTTTTCAACAGCAATTAATCCACCGATTGGTTGCTAAATTAATATATTCATTGTTGAGTATATACAATTTCAAAACATATTGTAAAGTCCACTTTGTGATTTCCCACAGCTCAAGTGTATTCAACACCTCGTTTTATTTAAACAACATTCCAAACCCAACTATATTCAGTTACTTCAGAAATTAAGAGGAAACATGAGGCTAGATTTAGGAAATGTTCGCCTGAAAACTGATTTAAACAATTCATTTCCTTTAATTAACTAACCACTGCAGCTCCACTTTATTTTTGTGACAAACATCTTAACAAGTGCTTTGGTGTTGCTTAACCTTAGTGAGTAACTGTGTTGGATAGTACTAATGGATTTTGTGGGAAAAGGTTCTGCAGGGCCATTTGCGCCTCTCAAGAGAGTTAGGCAACATCAGATAAACTAGGTTGGAGACGAAGACCACAAGTTCAAACATGTATATATATTTAATATAAAGAGATATAGAGATGCATGACTTATGCTTCTCTATGTGTTTGTATCTGTGTGGGTGTATATTACTTTTTTTGTTTGCATATCTGTGATGGCTCGCTAGTATCTGTGTTGATCTGACAGAAGAGATCCCTCGGCTTATAGCACTGAGCTGCCCATCCTGCATTAATCTGCTTAATAGGGTCAAAATTCAGGTCCAAAAATACCAGCTCCAACCAATGCACTCACAAAGGCAGAGACACCGACGTTTCACAGCAACATAACAAACAAAAAAGGTCCAACATACAGTACCATGTAATCAATACTGTATCTACTTTACCTTGAAGTGAGCGTGCCTCCTACTGTAGATCTTTACACAGGATGAACAGCTCACCCTAAGGCTTTGACATTTAAATCACAAACTGCTTATCTACAAACACATCTGGCCCTCTGCAGATATGTTCTTTGTCATCATGAATATTATTCACTAAAAGTGTTTTGGACATTGGACTTCAGTCTGTGACGAGGTGGGTCATTTGTCGATTGAATGTCCAACAGGATCAGCAGCAAGCAAAAGACCACTTGAAACTTTAATGAAGCCTCAAGCCTGAGTGGAATTACTTTGGGCAAGAGAAAACCTAAATCAAAACCCACAAAAAACAACCTGCCAACTAATGTCTGGGTTGAAGGTTCGGCGGACTTAATGGCTGTAATAAACGGTATTTGTATCAGGCTTGACCTCTATAAACCTTTTATGTTTAAAGGTCTAAAGTCAGCAGTCTCATACCTTCTCCTTTGAAGCTAACAAAATGTTAGTTGTGTAAAAAGTTAGAAATGTGTTGACTTTTAATGGGTAGGAGGCATAAATGTGACTAAAAACATCTGAGTCTTTGTTTTTGGTTTGCATGATTGTGTGTTTGTACATTGGTCCTTGCATTACTGACCTGAATGGGGATGTAAATATGAGGGGATGCTTTGAATTTGCTGCAATTGGTCTAAATGTATCCAAATGTATTTTCTGAAAACACTAAATCTGAATGATGCCTGTTGAGACACGGTTTATAAAGCAACTCCTTTATTGGGCCAATCAGAGCAGAGAAGCTTAATTATGAGTAAACGTTATTTTTCTTTAAATTTGTTAGAGCTATATTGGCATACACATGCATGCACATCTCACTGACCAGCTATGGCAAAGGATTGTAGTTAATCTAGATCTGCCCGAACATCTGTTCATGTTTATACATGAGGTGACACACACACACACACACACACACACACACACACACAGTCGTCTGCTTATTAAAATGTACTGTAGCTTGGTTTAGCATGAAATACCATATTTCTGTTAAAGATTTTTTCCCAGATGTTTGTTTGTTTGTCTTCCAACTGTACAGTGCATGCGCATGTATCGAGAGATTTCATCTCATGGGTTGCTTCCACTAGGACTCCCTGTGTATTAATAGTATGACAAGAATAGTTGGAGCACCATGGGTTGGCGTGGGCCCCATATGACACCTCTGTTTTATGCTGTCCTATCACAAGTCAAGGTCACAATGGAGCATGTTGTCCTCACTGCTACAGCTTATAGTGTCTGGGGAGTTGTTTTTATTGAATCCAATTATAGTGAATAATGTACTGTATAATCATTTTATATCTTAAATATCTGTTTGTTATTTAATCATGTTTCATTTCCCGTTTTTTGTTTTTTTTTATCCTCTTGAGTTGTAAGCCCTTTTAACCCTCACATTGCCCACTGATGTGTTAAATCATTGTAGGTCAAGACTCCAACACTTAACCTCAGACAGCTTTCATTTTCTTTTAATGCAGACAGAAAAAAACGCGATCAATCAAATAGAAACTATTTTCAGGATGTCAACATCACACTATTTGATTTAGCTTATTTCTAAAAGGCATATTTTTAAATGTAATCACATTAGGAAGGTTTTTGGTTTTCACATCAAATCCACTTTTAATACATATGCTACAAGAAAAAGAATTTCTGTCTAATATTTTTGGTTCCGACATTGTGGAATGCAAGTCCCATAACATTCTGTCTGCAGTCTCTATTGAGGCTTTTAATATGCCTCTAAAGGACCACTCATTTTAACTTTCTCTCCTCATGCTGGCTCCCACTCCTACTTGTTTTTACGTTTGTTTCTTCACTGTTTCTATGGTCCTATTTTAAATACCTTTACTGTGATTTTGCCATATCAAATGTGCCCTAAATAGACTTTCTTACTCACTTACAATTTAGAACAAAGATTTAAAAGGTACATCACATCAAGAATAATAGGAATAAAAAGCTATTTTGGCTGTATTCTTAAATTAAATGGTTCATCAGTAATGACTCTAAGGCTGAAAAAGCAAAAACAAGTCCTAATTTACATCATTGAATAAACTCTTTTAATGCATAACTCAAGAGTCAAATTGAAAAGCATGAAACAAGATTTCAATGTTTTCACAGCGAGACAAATTTTGATGGGAATAGATCTCGCCATGTTTATTAAAGAGCGTTGACAAGACTCTCCACAGTAGTTGTCACACACACACTCCAGGAATTATGAGAGTAAAGTGACAGCTTCCCTTACATGCCTGTGTGTACAGAAATGTTTTTTACAGCATGAGGACAGGTTGGTATGTCGCTCCCTGGAATTTAACAGGAGACATTTTATGTCCTCTGTGGTTACAAAAAAGTACTTAAGGGAACCCTTTTATATAATTGCTCTATTGGTATGAACTAAGAAAATCACATGCTCACAAGGTGTAGAGATAAGTTCATAGACGGGGTTTGCGGGTGAGCTAATATCAGAGCTAAGATAAAATTAGGTGGAAAGCAGTACGGGGTGAGGAAGGGAGCTCTTATTTAACTTGCCCATGTAACGCTCTAATCTATCTTTCTCCCAAACTGTGTTGAACATGTTAATGGAGTTGTTAATCATCAATAATGTATAGTGGAACTGTGAAGAATTCTGATATGGATACAGCCTGTGTGTAGGGTGAACAAGTCAAGCTTGGAGAGATCTTAGGGATCTAATCACACCGTTCCAGTCTACAGGGCCTTGAACACATCAACCAGATCAACGGTGGCTTATTGCACTTATGTCCAGACACATAAACACACAAAAGACACACACACTTACACACAAACAGACTTGCATTTTAAGAAATCAATGGCACCATATTGACAAATTTCTTCCTGCTGCGTTTCTTTGTTGTTCTGTGACCTGTGTGCATTCTTGTTTGCATGTGTTTATGTGTGTGTGTGTGTGTGTGTGTGTGTGTGTGTGTGTGTGTGTGTGTGTGTGTGTGTGTGTGTGTGTGTGTGTGTGTGTGTGTGTGTGTGTGTGTGTGTGTGTGTGCGTGTGCGCATGTGTGTGTGTGTGCGTGTGTATGTGTTTGTGTGTGCGTGTGTATGTGTTTGTGTGTGCATTTGGTCTTTTCCACAGCTCTAGTTTCTACTCCAGCATAAGGTTACCCAATGAAGTCTGTGAAAGATTAGTCATTCTGGTCTCAATGAGGAGGTAGCAGAAACCTGCAGCAGGAGCAGAACTTGTGGAGAACCATTGTTCTCCCTCTCTCGTTTTTGCGTTTTTAATTAAACACACTTGGTCTGTAGACTTCATGTTAGGAGGGTAAGTGGCATGTTGATGGTTTGTCATTCTGTCTGTCTTGTGTGTGCTGTGTATACAGAAGTCCCCTTTGCCTGTTTGTTCATTGACCAGTAAGAGTGCTTGGCATTGCAACGATTTGCAGATTTTATTTGTGCTTGAAAATAAAATAAATTAACATAGCACTCTCACACCTCAACTGGAGGTAAATAATCGAATCAGTGCAACAACCTGGATCTGTTTTCTTTGTTGTTTTTGAGAGTCAAAGTAATTGTGCATCTTACCATTACTTTTTGAGACAACCATTCAATGGTCGGCTGTTATTTTAGTATCCTAAGCAAAACAATAACCACATATTTGAGTTATTGAGAAAACATTTAACAAGCAGACCAATATCATTGGCTAATAAAAGTTATTGATCGGAAAGAACAATTTCTTCTTCTGCCACCCTTATTTTTGAAGCATGAGATAGTTGTGGCTCTGATCGAATGTTTTTCCTGATCATGAGGTTAAGCAAGAGAGGAAGGTTTCATCAACATATCATTTACATTTTTTATGGCCTTGCATCATATCATTTTGTCATTTATCATTTTATCATGTTGCTAATCCAACTGATGTTTCCAACATCTCCTCATTGGACATCTTTTACAGTTCGGAACCAGCCTTCTTCCGATGTGCAACACAGATTTTGTGTTTTTTACCCCTAATTATCCTCTGTTTCCTGTGGCCTTGATAAGCCGCCCCTCTTGCCTTGTCAGGGCTGCTCTGTCATCATCCTGTCTATCCGTCCGCCCACCTCCAGTTCAACTCCCATTCTCTCTCATTGTTACGCTCCTGTCCTTCTCTTGCCATCTGTCCTCATCTCACAAATTCCTTCCACCACATCCGTCTTCCCAACTATTCTTGCTCTTTCTGTCTCTGTTGTTTCCTCTCCCTCCTTAATTTTCTCTCGTTCTCTGTCCCTCTCTCTCTCCATCTCCCTCTCTCTCACAGTAGGATTGCTATAACACGACCTGTTTAAGAGGATGAGTCATGTCTGGAATCCTTAATTAAACATCTGCAGTCCATCTCACACACACACACACACACACACACACACACACACACACACACACACACACACACACACACACACACACACACACACAAGGATTCACACTAATCGATGCACACCTCAAATAGCAGATAACTACCTTATGTGAGCTTTATGCTTGTGAAAAGTCACACTATCAGTGGTTAATTTGCAGATACATATGGCACAATAAGAGCAGAGCAGTTTTCTAGAAGAATAATGTGCACACTGCAGTTTAAATGGGAACCCTTGTGTCTGGAGGAAGCTTGGCCCATGCTGTTACTCTACAGCCTGTTCATTATTCACTAATGTATGCACAGCCCCAGGTACCCTTCAATGACCTCACCTTCTACAGCCTGCTTTGGGATCATTAGGAGGCGCTCACCTGAGTCCCTTCCCTAGAGCAAGTGTTATGTTCATGTAGGTGAAAAATAACCTGTACTGCATGTACAGTATGGTTTAGGAGCTCAAAGAACTTGTTTCATCAATAGTGCAGAAAATATCATATGTTCTTGTTATGAACACAGGATAACATTCTAGACAAGTGTGTAGACGTGGGTAAATATATGCTGATTATGTGAGGTTATACAAGGAGTAAAACAAATTGGACTTTGATTGAAAGAAAAACAATGAAGTTGAGAGTTCTGACAGACAGATGTGATGGGGTCAATGATTTTTGCAGAAAAGTCTTTCTGTAGCAAGCCTTGTGACAGCGAATCACTGTGCCTTGACAATAACAGTAGTGTATTTTCAAGTAGCAAGGAGTGTGTCTTTCTTCTAAAAAGATCGAAATCTATCCTTTTCTTCCCTTTCTTTTTTTTCTATCATGTCCCGGCTCAACTTCTTCCTGGTATTTCTTCCCTTTTTTGTATCACTTGTCTTTCTCTCTGCTGGTTTTCATAGAGATGGGTATCTGAGAAGCAAAAGGTCATGATAAAACATGTGCTCTCCAACTTCATATTCTGTTGCCTGATGATAATTAATACAAAGAAAAGCCTTTGACAGAAACACACTGACTGTCTTTCTCTCTTTCACTCAACAGGTGTTGGAACGAATAACAAATAGGGAGGAGGTGGCTTTCGATTTTTCCTGTGACTGTAAACGTTTTCTGGAGAACTGGACGCTCTGGTACTCTACTACTCATTCTGGTGACTGAGCCTCCTTTCTGCTCATTTGTGTGTGTGTCTGATTGTCTTATCCTGGGGTCCCAAGGCTTTGCACTGGCTATATTGCAGCCATGGAGGTGGCCCTGGTAGACTTTGAGAGCCTGGATTGTCTTAATGGCAGCCTTGAGGATGACACCTATGCTGATGAGACCACAGCTCTCACAGTGGACATGCCCCAAGAGCAGGGCAATTCAGGGAGCCACTACCTTAGGCGATCCTCTAAAGTTTCCTCCACGCTTTTGCCCTCTTGCATTTGGGAATCCCGCTCATCTACGCCCACTCCACCCACACAGATTCCAGGAATACCCCAATCCCCAAACATGGCAACCCCAAGCCGACAGGGGCGCACAAGCTGCGCCAGCATGATCTCCAACTGGAAATTGCTTCTGAACAGCGAGGGCACTAAGGAGAGTGAGACCATCTTCAGAAAGCTTGCAAAGGAGTGCTGCGAGGATCTGTTTGTAGATAAACGAGGGCTGGATGATGGAGAACAGAAAGTCATCATCAACATCGCTGGTCTTCGTTTTGAGACGCAGCTCAAAACTTTGGACCAGTTTCCTGAGACGCTGTTAGGAGATCCTTTAAAGAGGATGGACTACTTTGATCCAATGAGGAACGAGTACTTCTTTGACCGGAACCGACCTAGCTTTGATGGCATTTTGTACTACTACCAGTCAGGGGGTAAGATCAGACGTCCTGCTAATGTTCCCCTGGATGTGTTTGCTGATGAAATTCTATTCTATCAGCTTGGAAGCGAGGCCATGGAGCAGTTCAGAGAAGAAGAAGGATTCATAAAGGATGTTGACATCCCTCTACCTGATAATGATCTGTGCAGGCAATTCTGGTTGCTTTTTGAGTACCCAGAGAGCTCTAACGCAGCTCGAGGTGTAGCCCTGGTGTCTGTTTTTGTTATTGTCATATCTATAATTATTTTCTGCATGGAAACGCTGCCAGAATTCAGAGATGAAACTGACCCAATTGTGCCCACAGCAGTACAGCCTTTCAACATATCCAGATTATACAGTTCTGAGGCTCCATCTGGAAAACCCACCACTTTCTCTGATCCCTTCTTCTTCATTGAGACGGCCTGCATTGCTTGGTTCTTCTTTGAGCTGTGTGTGAGATTTTTGGTCTGTCCTAGCAAAAGGGAATTTTTCAACAACCTCATGAACATCATTGACATTATATCCATCATCCCTTATTTTGTTACCCTGTTTTCAGAATTGCTCACAAAGCCACAAGAGAACTCAGGGCAGAACATGTCTTTGGCAATTCTGCGTATCATCCGTCTAGTCAGGGTGTTTCGTATTTTTAAACTCTCACGCCACTCCAAGGGGCTACAGATCCTTGGACAGACTCTAAAGGCCAGCATGCGTGAGCTTGGGTTGCTCATCTTCTTCCTCTTCATCGGAGTCATCCTCTTCTCAAGTGCTATCTACTTTGCTGAGGTAGATGAGCCCAACACACAGTTTGTCAGCATACCTGATGGCTTCTGGTGGGCTGTGGTTACCATGACCACTGTAGGCTATGGGGACATGTGTCCTATTACCATGGGGGGTAAAATGGTGGGCACCTTGTGTGCCATCGCAGGTGTGCTGACCATTGCTCTGCCTGTTCCCGTCATTGTTTCCAACTTCAACTACTTCTATCACAGAGAGACGGAAGCAGAGGACAAGGTGCCCTTGGCAGATGCAGTTGAGCAAGCCATAAAGAGTGAGTCGAGCCCCAATGAGAGCAGCAACAGCTCGATCAAAAAGGCTAACGGCACTTGGCGGATGGACACAGAGAAATAACTGAACAAGAACACAATTTAGGAAGGGAGACTTTGATGCAAAGCAGCAAAGAAATAGTAAAGAAGAATAAAAAGGAACTGAACTCAAAAGATCAATGAGATAAAATAATTGTATGTTGCAAAAATGTGTTTTCTAAGGATAAATGGGACGTTCTTACCTCTTTTGTCTAATATGTATACAATTACATGTTTTAGATACCATGTTCAAGCTAGTATGTCATAATATTTCCAGTTAAGGACTTTTTTCCTTAGTTGCATAGAAACAAAACAAAACAAAATCCTTTACTGTAAAGCTTCTTCTCTGTCATAAAGCAAAGGTCTTGCAGTCATTTATAATAAACGTTAAGTCATAATGCAGGATATTTATATGATTATGCTTCAGGTCACTTTTATTTGAAACAATCAGCTAATGTAGGCAACAGGTCTCAAACATTGATATTGGTCAAATTGTTTGTCCTTCTCGTCATTCAGAATGTATGTTCTGTGCCACAGTCTGCAGATAACTGCTCAAAATGATGACTGACTGATGGCCACTTAGACACAAAACTGGATTGTTAACATTAACCAAAAAGGAAAACACATTTTTTCTTTCCGTTTCTAGTTAAGTGTGTTTAGTTTCTAGGTAACAGCCCCACCCCAACTTTGTCACAATTCTATAATATTTTAATTCATCCACTTAGAGTCGCAAAGGTAATTATCTTCCACTCTTTTTATTTGTCAAACTGACTCCACACTATGTATAATAATGCAGTGCCTTAAATTATTTATGTTGGGATATTGTTGACTTCGCCATACATAATCTTACTGTAATACTTTTGTTTATAATGCATATGCTCAGTATTATTGATTTAAGTTTGGTTGAAAATGTAGACGTTGTAACATTTCCAGGATTTTTTATTATTTTCCAAAATGCTCCACGACAAAGAAATGCATTCTGACCCGAAATACAATTTAACATATCCAAAGTACAGGGGATCCTATAGAAACTATCTGTTTAAAATCATAATTTTGTCAGTGAGGTGGAACTTGTTCTAAGGAACTTTATTTAGACAGCAAGATCAAAAACAATGCAAGTGAAGAAGAGAACCAAGAAGCCAAAGGTAACGCTGGATTTAGGAAATAAAGGGAACTGTTAGAAGACAGGGAAGCATGGCAGGTCAAAATATCATAATCCATCTTATTTTTGAGGAGTAATTGCAAATTATGCTGTATCAGTGTAATGCTCTTTTGATTTATTTTATGACTATTTGTTTTATAATATATTTTCCTATTTTAATAGCAACCTTGGAAAGTCATTTGTTGATTGGGCTCCAGGAATATGTTGATAAAAAGCTGGAGGCTCGTGCTATATCTTCTCACAGAGCATATGATTGAAGATGATTCATTATTATGTGTTTTCTGTGCTTTTGACAAGCAGCTGTATTGAGATGATGATATTCATTTTCACGATAGTCAGTTCCCGTGTCTGTAGAGTCACTGTTGTGCAACAACTTCGGAGGTAGCCAGACCTGAAATTATTACCTGCGTTGTCAAGGCAACAACTTTAGTACAGTAACAAAACCAATACACTGTATCTATATGTATGATAACATTTCAGTATCCAGTTGACTGTAATGTATGTAAAATACACTGGGATTTTAAATCATGTCTTCTCATGTCTTATGTGCTCTGTTGTGGTTACAGAAAGATGTGTGTTTGTGACTGTGTGTGTGACTGTGTGTGTGTGTGTGTGTGTGTGTGTGTGTGTGTGTGTGTGTGTGTGTGGGTGTGTACGTGTGTATGAGTGAGAGAGCGACAGATAGAGAATTGGAGAGAGAGGGAGTTAGCGTTCTTGTATTTCAATCGGTGTTCCCCTTAAGGGAAGATTCCGTCACTGCTTTTGGTAAGCTGTCTCTGCTTTCACTGTAATGTCAGTAGGCACACACACACACACACACACACACACACACACACACACACACACACACACACACACACACACACACACACACACACACACACACACACACACACACACACCCAACACACATGAACACAGACAAAGATAGAGGTCACATCAACAAACCATGTGTGGCAGTGCAGCAACAGCCTCTTTGGAAGTCATCCAAACAACAATAGGATGCCAGTCTCTGGTTGACATGGAGTAGTCGTCTAGCTATTGATGCCAGTTTGCTTCACCTGATGCCTTTCTTTCTGGCCTCGCCTCAACACCTCGTCTTAGGCCAAAAAGGAATCATAAGTTAATCGTAATAATTCAGTAAATGCCTTTTTGTTATAGTAATTGTTTATGTTTTACTTGCAGGTAACAACAACATTCTCATCCTTCAAATCTAAGAAATTGTGAAAAGCAACAGACACCTCATGTCTTTAAGAAAGTGTGTCAGATCTTTCACAGAATAACAATAAAAAAGTGTGTGATTTGTATAGTAGGTAGCTTGTGGGCAAAGTAGAAGAAATGTGGCACAATACTTAAGGAATCAGAAATAGCATCAAAAAGACTACATGGGGCTTTTGTCTGTTGTTGATATGCAACAACAAAATGAAAAACAAGTATTGCTTGTTGCTAATACATATTCATATTGTTATTTTAAATATTTTGCTAAGGTTTAATATACTAAATATTCTGTTGAGAGAAATTGGTACATGGAGAACGTTCTAAACAAAGAGTTAATGTTTGTCACACAGCTGATAGAAGACAATAGCAATGTATTATTCATAGATACATTTCAGGAAGCGTTTCCTTATCAGTTTGTTTGAATCTCTTGGATAATTAGCAATGCAGATGAAGTTGTACTCACAGGCAACTCTCGAGCTGACTTCAATTCTGCTTAAAATCACAACTGTTTTGTTATGATGCAGCGATGTGAACAATAACAACACAGTGTTTCCAACATCAGAGTGCTGCTGTAGAGAGCAGATGAGCTTTGTTTGGCAACTCTTGCTCTTCTGAATTGTTTTACAATTTCTCATTAAAACCTCAACTACACAAATAAACAAAACAGGAACACCATGAATGGTGCATAGACGAATAACCCTGATTTTTACTACATGGTCCTATAGGATATAAGAGGCATCTAAGGACAAAGAGTGAAAACCGAGCTGGTGATAAAAAAGAGAGAAAGGAAGGATGAATGTTCCTCGGGTGGACAAGGAGTTCACATGCTACTGGTAATGGACTCTCAGACACTGAGATAGGTTACAAGCAAGTGCGGAAATAGGTAACAATTTAAGTTGATCTTTTATAAACACATACATCTGTATGTGTGTAAAAATACATAAAAAAAAGAACTCTCCTGAATTAATACATGTTCATAGAAAGCAGTTACTGGCATAGAAATGGTCTTCTTTGTGATTTCAAAATGACGACGTTGACAGGTCAAACAGATGTAACTAATAACCCAATACAGTTATTGCTGTATTGGATGCAATAATAGCTGTACTGGAGCCATCGTTGATCAAATCAGCTCCACGTGTTCTTTACTTACTGTGACATGTCAAATGCAAAAATCAAGAATAACAAGAATAAACAATCATATTGTTGTTTTGAAAATAAATTAGGCATTATTTTGAATACAAACAAAAGGAAGAGAATCCCATCTTCTTTTATTGTGGTCCAGGTTTCTAAGCATGCCAAACATGATCAGGTGTTGTGGCTGTACCCTAAAATGTTTCAAACTCAAATTTGAAAAGGACAGTCCCATTGGAAATGTTAAATTCTTATATCATATCATATAAAAGAGGACAAAAACAGCTTTTGATATTAATCCTTTTTTATCTTTCTGGTGATTTATCCAGAATGTGTGTTTGTCTGTGGGTGGTTGTCACATCGTCCTATAATCTCATGGCACTTTGAGGTTTTACCAATGTGACTGCATCCCAGTCAAGGTTTGGTCTCTAAAATTGTATTCTATTACAATAGTGACTGTAATGGAATATACTACATCACTCACTCATCGGTAATGTAATCCAAGGGATTACTTCAACTCGATAATAGATTCTTCCAGAATACCTTCCGTATTCGCTGTATCAGTAAATAAGGTATAATGTATGTAATTATATCTGAAATTACAAATGCATACATATATTTTAAATGAAAATGGTACTGCATGTTGCAACTTATAAAGTCTCTACAATGTTAATCGATTTCTAAGATTCTCATCAAAACTGTTCCAAAAAGTAATCGTTGTATTAGTAATATATTGAAATTAGGATTAACACTTTATCTTGTTTTATTAGGATTATTTTAGATGTATGTTACAAACTGCATCAAAGTCATTTTTTTTTTTTTAAGTCACCTTACTTTAAGTGCACTACACATCAAAATGCATCCTTTACTGTGACACGTATATACACTATGCGCACAGTACGTAGTAGTAGTATGACTAGTTCAGAAAGAGATCAGGCTTTTTTGCCCAAACACTCATGTAGTAGGTGACAGCAGCAGTGTTATCTTTTGCATGCAGTGTTTGAAGTTAATCTGCAACACAGTTTGGGCTTCTAGAGGCTAACAAAAACACAAACAGCTACAAGAATATACACTTTTTTGAAATTAACGCATTAGAAAACCCAGTGTACCACTGCATTTGCGTGAGTTTGTGTGATCAGAAACTGCACAGTGGAACATCCCTGTCAAGTGCTTAAAGATGCATGGGAGTGCTCCATCATTAACGAGATGCTTTGATGGAAAGTTCCACACGGGAGTGAAAGATATCGGCATCAAGTGAGAACACAGACACACAACAGGTGAAGGCTGGGGAGAGAGTTTGTGTGACACAGAGTAAATAACTGGCACGCAGTTTATTATTTTTTAATGCTCGGGATTCCCTCCTCTGAGCTTCATACAACATGTGTGTTTTCATATACTGTATACCTGCCTTCCTGTGGACTATAGCCTTCTGTCATAAACAAAAAGAAAGACCCACGTTTGAATGGCCTGGTGAACAAAACACTTGGATTAGGTTTTATTTTTATATGTTTTTGGGGTTCTTAATTCAAAAACACATAATTTCTTCTTCTCTAATTTTCATACTTCTCACATTTAAATCGAATTTAATGTTGGGCATATTTGACTCCTTTGTTGGATGGCAAAATTGAAACTTTCACAAAAGAAAGTTTGGCCAGTTTTGTATTTTAAGATTCAAGATTCATACATGTAGGGCATTAGAGAAGCAAAGTGCATGTACAAGCAGCACATCAAGATGCACAGAGCAGAACTCAAGGCCTCCACGATGCTTCACTCCCTGACACCTTGAACAGGTTCCTTGCCCGATTGGACGACTTAAACAGCAGAGTGAGAGCTCAAATGTCACTGCCCGAGGGGGAGCTCATACTCAAAATACAGTGACACCAGGTGAGATCCACTCTTATGAAAATAGACACCACTAAATTAGCAGCACCAGGCCAGGTGTCAGGCCGAACACTTAAGTAATGTGCTGACCAACTAGCTTTAGTGTTCTCCAGCATTAACCTTCCCTATGCAACAGGCTGTAGTCCCCATCTGTTGTAAATCTACCACCAGACAGCAATTAAAAGTCTTAAGGACTATCACCCAGTTACCTAACACCTAAATTGTTATGAATTGCTTTGCGTAACTTCATCTTGGATCAAGATACTGATCTAGACAACCACAGGATGATTGTTGAAGATAAAGGATATACAGATGATGCAGTTTCAATTGTACGGCATACAGCTGTCACACCTGGAGCATCCAAAACATATATGTCAGGATGTTATTGGTTGATTTCAATATATATTCTCCCATAACTGGTATACAAACTCAAAAACCTTGGAAGATGCACAGCAGGGCTAATTGTGGACCTCAGGAGATATAATATAGTTTGACCCATGAACGGTGAAGAGGTGGATAACTTTTACACAAGAACTATAGCATCCAAACCCAACCAACTCCCCCCTCCCCCCTTCAATAGCTGTTGAGGATTGTGGATTGAAAATATTATCACCCATGCCCTAACCCCAAACTGCTGCTAATGCACCCACACACAATAAACTAAGTGTGCATCTTTTTTAACAAATACTTATATTATTTTCACTATGTGTTTTTTATTCTGGTTATGCTTTTATCCTGCTGGTCTTTGTATTAGTCTGTTGTTTTTATCTTGTTGTTGGTGACTGAAAGTAACTAGATTTCATTTTGTTTGTTGATAAAGTATCTCTGATAACATAAGTTTGGCTTGGAAGTATGTTGAATAGATGGGTATCATGAAGATTTTGTCAGTCCTGTGTCACGCACAGCACTGCTGGCTGTTGTCAATGTTTTTAAATAGAAGGGCTTGTGACTCAAAAGTCACAAGGTCAAATCCCTGCACCAGCAGGAGAAATAAGCTTGAAGAATGTAAAAGCACAGTGCGTTCCCTTTTTCAAATTGCCACCACCGTGATGTTGTTGAGCAAGGCTCCTTACGTATAAAAGCCCTTCTGCTCCAGAAGGGCTTTTATACGTAAGGAGCCTTGCTCAACAACATCACGGTGAGGCCATCACCTCAGGTTTTACTGAGAAGAGGACAGATTGCTTCAATCGTCCCAATTGTGCCATGTAACAGTCCTCTACCCTATGCACTTTCATATCTGCTGGTCATGAGACAGAACCCCACTGGTTAAAAAGATAATTTAACCGGTGGTGGTTGTATTATCTTTTTGTGAGTCCAGCAGAAACAGAACAAAACTGTGTTTCATTGCAACCTATCATGGGATATATTAGTGAGTCCTCTGACTCGAGTGTAACAGGCTTATATAAACCAGTTTTACAATGCTGCAATTGTTTATCTTTAATTTTCTCTCAGCTTTTATTTATTCTCCCTGAAAATATTAAGAGTTATAACGATAAACAGATCATTTATTTAAATTGGTTGAATTGATATAGTGTATAATTAATCAGAGACTTAATTGGCAACAGCATGTTGATATCACAGAGTATAACCATGTTGTTTTATATACAAATGATGATATTAAAGTTGAAAAAGATAAAATAAAGATCTGCATTCAATGAACCTATGGTCATTACACTATAGCACAGTACTCCCATAAAAGTACAGAAAAGCCCTTTTCATCCGCGACAGGAAAATAAAGTGGGTAAAATGAGGAGATAGATCAGACATACCTGTGAGCTGGGGGGAAGGGGTAAAACTAACAAAAAACGCATGGATGAGAGAAAGAGAAATGAGAATAATTAAAGGCGAAACCAATTTTTGAGCATTTTTGCTCAAAGAAGTAAAATTGTAACAGATATAATAGTTAATGAAGTGTTGTACCAAGAACCGGCTGCTCTGAGCCACGATGTTCTCCTGAAAGTGTGCTACTTCTATTTGCATTTGGACTTCCTTTTCTCCTTCAAAAGTTAAGTCTTGTACTCCTATTCCGATGCCTGAGGTTAATCTAAGTTACCCCTCATTATTATTTTCCTGCTTCGTACACTGCTCATTGGGTTGTTTCTCAAACCTGTTTACATCATTTCATTAAAGTTTTAGGGGGAATGACAAAATCTCAAAAGAGGAGAAAAAAATATGAAAGAAACAGCAGAAAGATAAATGTCTGTCTGTTCTAAAAGGAAAATTTGTTCTACTGACTTGATGATGTTGAAGGGTGTCATCATCAAGACATTAATTTTCTATCTAATCAATGTGTGTGGAAGGCAGAAAGGAGGAGGAGGAGGAAAGGATTAGAAACGGAAAACTGTCAATCTGTTGCTGTTTAATACTGCTGAGGGACTAAGAGATCCCACACACACACACACACACACACACACACACACACACACACACACACACACACACACACACACACACACACACACACACACACACACACACACACACACACACACACACACACACACACACACACACACACACACATTCATTAAAACGTGTACAAGTTTCCCTAGTGAAACCTGGTAACATCTGTTTAGGTCTGTTGAAATAATTAAACTAAATGTACCCCTTCCAGATCAAGACAGACAAACTCAACAACGAGTGATGATTGTTGGTCACATCAGCCTCTTTAGAGAATGTTTCTACAAATGGGGATTTACTATTTACGTAATATTAAAACATACACTAATGCACATATACAAACATGGATAAACTGAGCTAATACCTTAAGTAAGGGTTTATACCAACAACATATGTGTCATACGTAAAACCCTCTTAAGTCTAAACCAGTGGTCATACATATACAACAAGAAGCTTGGATACATGCTGATTTCCTGTCTTTTGTCATCTTAAAGCACAGGAATGAAAAACACGCACTCACACACACAGACACAGACACACACATACACATACACACACACACACACACACACACACACACACACACACACACACACAGTACAGTTTCTTGATTTTCCTTGACGTTCTGTTGAATATTGAGAGAGTTCATTAAAAAAGAACAAAGCAGAGTCAGGAGGAAACTCTGCATGTCAGGCAGGAAAGGTCATCCTCTGTTTTCAATCACATTTTTATGGCCCCTGATAGTCCAGGAGGAGAGGAGATGGAATCAAGTATTTCTTTTTAATCAACATCATTTCATTTTTCTGAATATACTGCATACATGAATCCCAACATGATTCAGCTGCAAAGCCACCACACTGTGTCTCATCTCTGTCTTTACAAAGCCAGCTGCTTTCCGGATGACTGGCTGGATCAGTGGCTGGTGTAGGACAGCAGCAGATGTGAGTGTTATCCGTATGATCCATCCACAGTCATTATATAAGAGGATCTGTCTGCAGGTAACAGGCCATCTGTATGAAAAGGACATGTAGTGCAGCGATCAAATAAGCTCTTATGGCTCTGTGACAACACATGTTGCCATTCAAGCAGGAGTGTAAAGGCAGATTAGCTGATGAATTAGCTGTATGTGATGAAGCTGAGGGGTCAACACACCTATCACCACCTGCCTGTACATACTGTATCTAATTCAAGCCTGGGATCTATTATGCATTTTACCCTTCCTTAATGTTCTGTTATCTCTCGGTACTGTAGGAAAGGCATAAATATACGCCCAACCCCCAAAACATATAAAAGAAAGCATTTACAGTGTTTGTCATATTTCAGCCAATAAATAATTTATTTGAAACCAATTTAGCATTTCTAGTCTTGTAACTAAGCACCCCAAAATGGATTTTTGCATATTCCAAAAATAAAGTTTCACATGGTGCTTTTTCTAAAGGGTACTCAGTTAGTGTAAAAAGAAAAGATCTCTGATGTACTTTTTTAATACAAAAGCACATACCCAGTCAACCCATCTGTAGTGTGCATCATACTTGCACTCAATGCTCTACCTTGTGGGCATTTTCTGTAATGGCATATCGGGTATCCAAACAGGTTTTTTTCAACACCATCAAGAAGTCACATTGTAAAATAATTAGAATTGAGAGATAATATACTGTGTAGGAACAATAGAAAGCCATTTAAAACAGGGACTGCATGCAAAATGATTGAGATGAGAAGGGGAGGCTGTTTCTTATATTAGTATGGTAAAAAAAAGTAAATACAGGCACAAAATGTTAGATTTGATAATACCATGGCTTAATGTGGTGTTCATGTGTTTGACTGTCCTTATTCATGTGTTTATTAATAAGGACAGTCAAACACCTGAACACTATATTAAGAATAAACCTTTCAATATTTTTTTTTTGTGCCACAACGAGTCGTTGTAGGCCTGAAAGAGGATTGCCTTATAGAGCAGCAGTCTATCTTAATGTAAAGGTGTTCAAATATTTTAAACTCAGTGTTGGCCTGGACTGATACCCAAAGGTTTCATATAGTAAAACAGTAGCAACATTTAGCAAACATGGAAAGGTGCGGTAAAAGGGCTATGATTATGGTTAGGGTCACTGCATCACATAGCTGAAAACCAAAACACTGTACAAGAGTAATCCCATTTATTAATTCGCAGTCTACAGGATTCCAAAAGCACTTTGATGATGGTTACAATGGAGATAGAAGAAGGTCACAGCACATACTGGTGCCTAACTAAGGCGGCATTTGTCAGAATCATTCAATCTTCCTTCAACCACTTGTAAAAAGTAAATGAGGAGATGCCAGAGGCCCCTGGTGCTTAACTTCATATCAATGAACAGCAGTTATGAGGTAAAATATGTGTGCACTCAAAGGGGGCGAGTAGTGAAAGAGGGCATTGTTCAATCCTCACATCACAGGACTGGTTGTCACCTCAACGGGAATTGAAATTAGGAGCACTTTAGAAAAGTGCCTCGAAGCTAAATTCTCAAGTTGCCGCCAACAGCAAATGTTTTTGATTAGCATGTTGCACTTAAATGCTATATCACTCATGACAAATCAGCTGATGAACCACTAACCATTCCTCCAACAACATTGAACTTTTTTGTCGTGGTATCAGAAATCCCTGTAAAACACAACATGATATATGCATCAGTATTACAATATTATAATATATATTAACCACTGTTAATCATTCTTTTGATTAGGTATAACATAGGAACAGTTAGAAGATACAAAATAAATGGTTATAGAGCACAACATAAACCCTGTTACTGTCATTTAACCCACCCCAACAATGTTGTGTCCATTGATCTTAACACACCTTGATAAACCAGTGACACATAAGATCACGCTATCAATTTCCCCCAAAATAAATCTCCTGATGGCATTACTGTGCCCACAATTCATTGTTTTTCACCACTACAGCCTAAACACGTGCCCATGAAAGTTTTCTGTGTAGTGTTGCTTGGTATTTTGATACGACAACAAATTCAGTACATGGCTGACTGTAGATTAGTACTACATCAATGACTTAATGGAGGTCTGCATGTGGTTTGAAAAAGAACAACAAAAATAAAACATATTTTGAAGCTTTGGTCAATGAATGCAAAACTCAACCTTCAAGACTTTGTTTCTCTCTTCATTAGCAATCTAAAGGGCTTAAACTTTTAAAAAATGCACATGACCAGATTTTAAAAGATTAGAGTTTACATTACATCAACTGTCATTGTGATGTCTTGTTTCTGTTTCTGGGATGAACCATCTTTGTCATCTCCCATGCTGACATCTTCTCAATGGGCAGAAGAGACAAACTTCCATCGAGATGAAGCGGGCCTCTGTTTTTTGGCTCGTATAGTAGGGCTATCAGCCACTGCAACAGCAGGATGATGAGGTCAACCCTAAAAGAGCCAAGTCCCGTTTGATAAAATGCAGTCGTGTTAGAGATGAGATGTTACAAAGAAAACTAAATATACAATATGTAACCACTAATCCCAAAAGGAGAAAATTCAGAAAGCAGTTAAGACAATTAGAAGAGCAACGATTCAAGGAAGCAATCTTACCGATCATCTATGTTCTTCTTGAAGGTGCCCACGCATATGTTGAAAAAGAATATGGTAAAGTGTCGCAAGCTTTGCCAAGCCCAGGTCAAAAACTCAAGCCTGGGGGAGAAGGAGGGACACGACTCACTTTTCCTCAAATTGTTAAATTGATAGTTGTGTCTGTTTAAAGGTTTAACTAAAACCACAACATGCAGTTACCATGACCTGAATAATTCCATGGTAAATACACTTTCTAGGTTTTACTATGACATGAGTTGAGTTTGTCCTGATTTGTTGGTTTAAATGCATGGATACCTCTAAATCTGTCACAGACTAATCCTACATATTTTAAATATTTGCCTAAAAGGAAGATTGATCGTACTCTTATATATGTAAGCTACAGTAAGTATGAAGCTCCAGCCAGTAGACTTAACCTGGCATTGCATAAATACTGAAAAACAGAGGGAACCCTTTGTTAACATTCAGCATACTGTATTTATTACCTGTGTCTACTCGGAAGAAGTGTGTGAAACAACAGCATCAGCGGTAGGAACAGGTTATAGAAGATTTTCACAGGGAGTCCAAAAATGCTCAGATAGGTCACAACATTTCCGAGCAGAACTGAAATACATGTTCACAAAAAGTTGTACAATCTATACATTTTGAGCAGCTTAAATTCTGAAATTACAGAGACAAACGGTAACTTGAAAATCAACTGAGGGTAAAATCTGTTATACTAAATGTAGTTTACTGATTGCTGAAATCAGTTTTACATACATTCATCTGAACAAAAGAACAGAGCAGTCTGTAAATCATTGTGGTTTTAGTGTAAGTGTGTGTTCACCAGACATACCTTTCTTTATCATGTCAAAATGGAGAAAAGGCTCTTTAATCTGTCCAGTCAGTTCATGTTCAGTAGAGCTGACTTTCTGCACGTGTCGCTTGGTTGTTAAAGATGTCAGTGTAGCAGTCTGCTTTTCCACTTTTATCTCCTTCTCTTCTTCTGTGACTGTCTCCAGATTAACGCACGTTTTTGTTTGGTTACATTCAAGTGGCCCCTGGGATAATTTGAGTATCATCAAACATGGGTCATGATCTGTGTTGTAAAAAATGGGAATGTAGGTTGGAATGAGTCTACACATCTTTAAATCTGCATGTTTTTTCCATAGATAAAGTTGACTTACCATGGGTTTGAAGGAAATTAAAAGCATCCTTGTAGCCGCTGTGGTAGGCCTGTTCCAGAGTCTAAAGCGCATAAAAAAAGGGTCCTTTTTTGAGAGATTTTTGCTATTCATTCACAATGATTCATTCACATGTGGGTAGTAAAGGGTATTCCAATCTAGAGACAGATTGTTTGCTTGATTCACTTTGGGTTGACAGATCATGGGTTTTTTAAAGTGTCAATGTGTAGCACAAAAACTATTGATAATATTCCAAAGAAAATTCAATTAATTCCAAATCATTATAGAAGTTCACTTGAATGTATTGTTCCACATTTCAAAAGGTGTCTTACCTCTAGAGCTATGGGGTAGAGAGCATTGAAGATCCTGAAACTGTTAGCCATGTTGATATTCAAAGTGCTGCCACTCACCACCATGTCCCAATTGCAAGGCGTGTCTGTGGGACAGATATCTATCTCTCCAGAGAATGGACTCACAGTCAAGGTCTGACTGCGTGGCAGCACTGGCTGCATTTTACTGAAGCCCCCGTCCAAATAATACTATAAAATAAGAACACATTATGATACGCTCCAGCAGAATGTGCTTATTATGAAATTGAGAAAAGGCAATCAAATACTCACTACTCCTCTGAAGGATGGAGGCAGCAAACCGCAGTACACGGGCACAAAGCAGCTGCAGAGCAAAGCCTTCGGATAAATAGACATGGTTATAATTACAAACATGCTTTAAAAAATAAGAGTTTTTCTTCTAACCTGCTTAGGTTTTGTTTTAAACATTAGGATGCCAACTCACCTGCACTACATCCTCTTTGGACTGAAACTCAGACATGAGAATATGCTTGCCATCAGACAGGCGTGTCATGGACACAGACAGACGCCCGTTGGCCATTTGGTGGGCATCAGAAGGAAGATGTTTGTGTAAAATACTCTCCAACCAGTGAAAAACATTGATTGAAGGATTAAATGGCCCAAGTGTAAAAGACTGCATTTGTTCGGCAAAATTCAGCATCTCATCCCGAATAGTTACTGGAAAATAGAAGACTTAAATTCAGAAACAGTCATAATGTGCAACAGGTAGATTTAGAAAAGACAAAGTCACTTACTCATGCTCATTTTACAGACTACAGCAGCTGCTACCAGAGACCCAGCAGAGGCACCCAGGACACAAGGCGCTGTGCGCAGTATCCATGGTGCATTATTTAGCAAGCATTCGGCAACCCCTAACTGGTAGGTAGCCATAAATCCAGATCCAGAGAAGGAAATTGAAAGTGGATTTTCACTCAAATAAAAACTTGAAATTCCTGGAGCCATTTTCCAAAGGCTTTAAACTCTCAAATGAAATGTTTTAAATCATTAATGTTAAAAGTATTAATCCTCAAGCAAATACGGATTTTGTTCTTTTGAAGCAGACTGAGTTATAGCAGGAATCCAGTGGAGTGTGGAGACTGCTTCAGAATCAGTGTCTTAAAACCAATCCCAATTAGACATACCATATTGGTTAAGCCCATGTGATATAGAGTACATGCAGCTCTCTCAATGGCTTTTTGTCTGTTTCACTTCCTAGAAGTTAACAAATAAGCATTTTTGGCAATGCTGAATTATTTAAAAAAAACAAATCCAAAGAATAATAAGTATATAAAACGTTTTTGGTTTTTTTAGAATCTCACAGTTATGGTTTTCTAAAGGAACACTAAGGCACTATTGTAAGATATCAAGTTCTAAAAAAAATTCAATTGCTATCACACTAAACTAATACATGAAGTACTATAATTAAATCTGAAAATCAAGTAGTAAAACATCTGCTAAGATTTGCACAACTCTACAGAATCTCATGCCTTTATTTTTTTAGCAAATCATCAGGTTAGACAGGAATGAATACTATAGATGTTTCAAGAGCTTACTAATGCTGAAACATATGTTTGAGTGCCTTCTTTTCGGACCTTTCTGTTTGTTTGTCTTATTTTAAGTAGGCCGTAACTGAACTTCAGCCTCACACGATCTCTTCTCCAACAAAAAAACTACTTAAACACTGGGGAGCCCTGCTGCACTGGAAACACTGACGAAGAAGTTATACGGCATTATGAGGGTATATCTTTGCGGACATTTAACAGCCAGGAGTTTCAATCAATAAGTTGGAGCAGAGACTCACCCAAAGAAGGGACCAAATGTATATGTGAAATGAAGTGAGGCAAGAAAGCTGATACATTCATTTTCTTTAATGCCACTACACCGGACTTGCATAGCTGTGAAGGCTGTAAATACAAGTCTCACAACAAACCACACATCCTAAAGGTTATGCTTTTATTTTGTTTAACATCATACATAAAAAGACACATTTTTAACCAACTTTATTTTACTAGATTGAGTGCATAATCTTGTTGAAGTTAGTGATTGTTAATTGTGTGTTGTGGTAACCACTTCTGGCAAAAGGCTGAGCTGCTGAACAGCCAGATTTGATTCCATAATTGGACTGTCCCATTCCCCTTAACAGGTGTTCAAAGAAGCCACACATTACAAAATGGGTCACACTTTGTATGGCAGGATAAAAGATCACTCGTTCCAAACCCCTGAGCTTTAGGAGTAACAGGTACCATGGTATAAAAAAAGTGCTTAACACAATATTTATTCAAGCAGGAAAACATCAGCAATTATTAACCAATAGGCTAAAAACAATTTAAAACTTCACTAATGCACTGTCTTTAGGTTGAATAATCATATTATTTTTACAATAAACTACTGTACTGTATAAACTGGCATTTTACCTCCAACACGAAAAATAACTCTTCCTTGTCTTATCCCATTAAACAACAGTCTGCAACAAACGAGACATCCTAGTAATATCCACAACTTACTACAAGATCTATATTGTATTTTAATGTAAGTGCATCTTTGTTTTTCAGAATATGTTGAGCAAACCTAAAACATCTTAGCTGTGATTTCTTTCACAGCTTCTTTTTACTTGTCTCTTAGAAATAGTGTTCATATTGATCACAGTTAAGTACATTGATTCACATAAAATTAGAATGCAATATAATAGTAAACAAATCCTTAAAATATACACTTAAAAGTGCATTTTATTCTGTAATCACTGTGTTTTTGTATTGTATTTAGGAAATTCAATCCATGGTTAATTTCCTATGGAGGATGCTGTGGAGAAGCACGATCAGGTGAAACCTCAAAATGGTCCTCACTGAACTCGTGTGTAGGACTACTGTCTGCTGTCTCCTCAGGTGAAGTGTGTTCAGGCAACTCAACTGGGTCAATATGTAGTTTCTTTGTGTCATGTGGGAGTTTCAGAAACCTGAAGGGAGGCAAATAAGAGTTAACTATGTGTGTGTTCTGTTTTGGGAGAAGGCAGAAAGGGAAGGAGACAAACAGAATGTGACAGAGACCTGAAGAGAAGTTTTTGTCCTCGCTCTTTTTTGATAATGTTGAGCTTGTAGTAGTGCCGCAAAGCCCGGGACATTTTCTCGTAGGTCATATTGTCTCGGTTCTGTAATAAGAGATCACACATCATCACAGGCCTGTGTGACAACATAAAAATCTGATCCCATGTCCCCTTTCTTTAATATTTAGTCTTTATACCTGTGTTCATACTCCCTGTAACATAACACATACAGACCAGTGCTCACCTTGTGGTTTCCCCAGAGACGAGCCAGGCCGTTGGGGTCAACCACCCTAAACACAAGGCTGTCCTTGTCTTCCCATCGGATGTATTCTTGGTAACGATCATCACACAGCAGCTGATACACATAGTCCCACAGCAGTCTGCACTCTGGCCATAGATAAGACAGCAATAAGACAAATGCTGCCAAAATGTATACTATGATGATGATGATGATTATTATTATTATCATTATTATTATTATTATATGTACTTTATACTACTTATATGTGCTTTATCAAGAAGCCAAAAAAGAAAGGATTAATTTTAAAGTACAACTTCAAAGCAGTGTTCATATCTAAGCATGTAGGCATCTGTTTTCATGTGCATACATTGGGGAGCTTGTCACACTTAAGGCTACATTAAGCAACATTTTTTAAATAGGGAAATAAAGTTGATCTGGACTCATTTTCCAGCTCAGACTAACATGTAGTTTACTGTTTTGGGTTTCTAGTCTGTGTTGCTCTTTGCTCTGCGCCACAGTCACACATATAGGCATGAAAATGTAGCTAAGTAATAATTTTACAACTAAATATTGGACCTCTTAAGCTAAGAAAGAACACCTCATCCGTGCTGATGTTGCTCTGAAAACCTGTTTCAGACTTGTGTCTTGGAGTCTGTCTGCCCTCTAGTGGTAAGAATATACTTATGGCAGTTTTAAAAACTAGTTCATTTCTTGTTGCATATCTGTGCACCTTCAAAACATACCAAATATATATGTTTATATATTTTCATAGTTAATACTGCAGTACAACTTAATAAATAATGTACCTGGGATGCGGCCATTGGCGTGGTTCACTGAGCTCCGTGGCTTCTCCCGACTGGACAAGTTGAGCGGCTCCTTTGCGGTCTCTAATTGGACAGGACACCGAACTTTGTTTGGGGGCATTTCAGAGACAGCCTCTGATCCATTTAAGAGAGAGAGAGAAGGAAAGATAGAGAGACCAACAAAGAGAGAGGGACACACAATCAGACTTCACAGCAAATTATGACATCTGCAGGGAATTGTTTTTCTGAGATTGTTATGTATTTTACACACTAGTAGGTGTGAGTTGAGCAGGGTATGTGTAAACAATCAAGGGTCGATCTCTAAGAGCTGACATGTGCTCAGGCTGGTTGATCACAGTTGGTACAGCAGCTGCCGAAACTGCAGTGGCGAAAGAGAGGGAAACCGTGAGAGAGAAACAATGAGGAACTGCGAAAAGCTTAACTGAAAGCAAAAGTGACTTTAAAACAGCTTAAATATGTGTACAGCAATGCACAACACAAACATTTTGTAGAAACATTGTAGAACAAAGACAATATAATATATTCTGGAGTTGAAAGATAACACAACACACCTTTTGGCACACTTCCAGCTTCCTATGATGGAAATCACCTTGTTTATGGGACAGTGCATTAGAATTCCACTACTGACTGGCTAATGCCTTAACCAGAACTGGTGTAAGCACATTTACTCAATGACAGAATGCATATTTGAGAAGCTAGTAGTACAATACTGCAAATATATACCAAACTTCTTAACATCTAGACTACTAGACGTAAGGATAAGGGTTGAACTTCAGAGTTTGAAAATAGAATGTCAAGGCCCCAACAAGTAAAGGAAAAAAATGTGATACACAGGAAATAATCGCGTTGATGATCTAACCAGGATAGACTAGTTTGATTTGATACACCACCAACTCAAACAATCAACGATGTGTTTGTATGAACAGGATATTCTGTTCTGTGCCCTGCCATGCACTCTGCAGACAGTAGCCTACATGATGATCGGATCTTTATAGTTTGTTATCCATATCTTTCCTGTATATAACGGAACTCACTCCCACAACCAATCAGTGACTGCACTGACCTCACCACCTTCAAGAAACTCACAAAAACTCACCTCTTCAAACTGGCTTTTAATGTGTGATTGTTGTTACATTGCTCGATTTTAATGTGACATTTAGTTTATTTATATGTTGTCTTTCTTTTTATGTACCTCTGTAAAGCGACTTTGAGCACCTGTAAAAGCGCTTATAAAATACATTTATTATTATGTTATCATTACTATAATACATGTAATGTTTTAAAGATAACTTCTAGACATTGCTGACCTTGGCTGACTGTGGGAAGCTGGGGCTCTTGGACACTCTGAGGGGGTATCTGGCAGTTGACTGGTCTCTGGTTCGGTCCAGTTGCCAGGGAGGGAGATGAATTTGGGAGGTCATTGACAATACTCCTCCTTCGCTGTTTTACACACTGTAGAATCTCATACAGAACATCGCCTGTATAAAAGAAGGAGGGCCATATGAAATCACAGGCTTAAAAAGGTCAGCATACTCTTTTTTTGCATGCACAGTCATTTCTACCTGAGCTGGGGCAGCGTCGTCTGAAGTCCTCCTTGGTGAGCAGACACAAGGCACGACCGTTCATCTCAAAGCGTCCCTTCTCAGGTCGCCTCAGTGAGTACTCCCTCTGAGCCCAACGGAGCCAGTGGCCAACGTCCTCCTTGTCCCACAGAGATGGGTTTATTCCTATAAAACAGATGCACATCATTAAAAACACACTGCTAGAGGGGGTGTTAATGCTACAGGCAGGTGTGTGTACTTTTACAGCATTTGAAAGATAAGTTGTATCTTTAAGGTAAGTGTGTTTGACTTACGCAGACGTCCAGGTAGATGCCAGAGGTCTTCCTGCATGGGAGGGCTGTGCAAGGGAAGCTGTTTAGGGGGGGAGTGATGCACACTGAGAGGAATGTTCACTTGCCTTCCGGACGTTATGGATGGAGGAGTGTTCGATCTGTTTTCTTGCTGCAAAATATCAACACACATTGCCATAAGTACACTTAAACACCACTCAGTGGCGTTGTAGAAACAAGAATCCATATTGATTTTATAATGTTTTATATTGCATTAAAGAAACAACAATGCAGAAGGATTTCGAATTCTTTAACCAAAAGTTTACATTTTCAGTAGCCTTAACAATAGAAGTTGGCCATAAAATGAAAAATTGAAAACTCAATCCAATAAAAGCTAGCCCTCAGTTTGCTGTTTGCTTCAGTGACCTTCACTTACCTTGACCAAAGGTGACGGGGGAAAGTTCTCCATGGAAATGTCCTTTATCTGTTCGATTGTAAACAATTAGATTATTTCTTAAAAAGCACCCATGTAACTCGTCTGAAAAATGAAACACACTGCATGTGAGATCTCCCAGAACTTCGTATTAAATAAAGAACGAACAGGATGTAACTTTCGAAGAAATAAAACTCCTAATATTTTCACATTCGAACCTTCCGGGAAATGAAAACGAAAGAAACACAGAATCCTTGTCAGGGGTGTGTGCTAAACATCTGATTGGAGGAAGCGACAGCGGAGGACATTTCCAACAACATTGAGTGCAATTCAGCGATCTAGCAGAATATTTATTGGAGCAATGCATAAATAAAGTCGTATAGATTAAGCATGAGGGGGAAAACATGGTTGCCACATTCCCGTATTAAATATATAGCATGAAGGATTCTTGTGTTAGGAATATAAATTAAACGGCAATGTGAGTGAATAAATGTGGATGCATCTATGACAGACTTTAGGACACACAGCCGTGCGCGCCTATTACTTTAAGCAGAAACTCCTTCAGGCTCCTCCTCTTATTGACTTAAAGGAAAACAGAACAGACCAGCGTTGAGGAGCGGACTGGTTGTGGGATTGTACTGTACGACAAACTAGGTAAGGTGTTCGTTCAGGCGATTAACAATAAAGACACACTTAATGCACTCACAATGTTGAGACCTGACAGGTTCTGTAGACAAATTCACTGCAATGGGACGCCTCCAACTACACAACATATGCACCGAAACTATATAGACTTACTTTACCACCGACTATAAGTATGCAGTGAATACGTGTTAATGAATAACACGGTGGAAAGTCCTCCAGGAACATGAGACGTGTCGGGCCCTGCGTCAGAATAAAAGTCCCTCTGACTAGAGAGAGGATTGGAAAGGTAGACTGGTAGATGGCTACAGTACAGCTTATGAAAGTGTTGAAAGCCAATAGAAAGTATATTTCCCTACCTTTTTTCACAAGAATATATAATTGCTATGCTAAATAATAAGCATAGTCAGACTTGGCAGTGTAGACTTGCATGTCAGCATGCCGTTGTGTCCCTGGTCAAGACACTTCACCCCAAATTGCCAATTGTTAATTGTGGGGATTGTCCACAGTATGGAATGCATGTAAATCGCTTTGGATTAAGTCGTTTAACAAGTAAAATGTAATGTAATACTAATCTTTATAATACCTGACCTGTCTGCTGATGTCTGATACATTTTTTTTACACGTTTTGAAGAATCTGTCTTTTCAGGTGTCACACAAAGGTTGTTATATCAAAAACATTGAGAAAGTGGCTCTAATGTTTGATTAAAAAATTGTTATGCCAAGAATCCACTATACCTCTAAACATTATCATCCCCACACTAATACAAGACCAGTGCCTTAAATAGTCGAGGTTTGTAATTTGTGGGTTTAAGATTTTAGTAAGAATGAATTGCATTTTATTGTGAACACCTTTGTACATTTCTGAAATAGTCTTGTGACCACCTGTATAAAAATGTGTCTGCTGTCACAGTTCTCCAGTGATGTTTGCTGAAAAACTGGGAAAACAGTTGGGACGCCCGACACGATCAGTGGCAGGATGGCTGGTCAGTAAGTTTCTCACAGTACGCAACGCTGCTCTTGAGGAGAGTCTTGTGCAGATATCAGGGATACAGCCTGAAGACACAGTGCTGGAGCTGGGTCATGGCCCGGGTCTAGGTCTGCAGTCAGCAGCCAAACTGCTCACAGCGCCCACAGGACATCTTATCGGGGTGGATTACTCAGTGTACATGCATCAGGTGAGGAAGGAATACTGACATTATGGATTACAGTATTTAAATGCCATGTGTTCATTACATGGTTCTCAATAAGTCTATTTCTGTTTGAAATCTTTGCAAAAAGACAGAAACATTTTGAGAAAACCCCCATTTTTGTATTTGAAGTGGGGGCGTTACTCACTTTATAAAAATAATATCTCTGTTTTTTTCTCTTACAGATGGCAAGTGAGCAGATAAAGGAACTTGTTGCCAGTGGGAAAGTGACCCTACACCATTGTGATGTAGCAGCAATGCCTCTGGTAGACAGTACTGTAGACAGAGTATTCCATTGTAACTGCTACTACTTCTGGCCTGACCTCAAAAAGGGAGCCTCAGAGATACACCGGGTAATGAAGCCAGGTAGGACACAACTTTATAACAATAACACAGACGTAAATTTCAAGGCACATTTGTTATCCATCAAGTTGTAACTTTCTGAGCAATATGGCTAGCGTTTAGTATTGCTTTCCTGCACAGTTGTCATTCTTTCATCTCTCTTGAACCCACCCAGGAGGCCTGATGGTTACTGGACTGAGGCTGTCACATATTGCTGCTTTTGCAGCAAAGCGAATAATGCCAGGGGAAAACTGGCGCCCGGAGGCCTACATGACAGCTCTGAGAGACTCTGGCTTCACTGATGTCAGAATGGAAGACAAACAGCACACACACTTAACTTTTCAGGCTATCTATGCCACTGCCTCAAAATGAGATGAGGTCAAACTAAAAGTTTAAGCATCATCAATTCAAAAATAGAAAATAATCACTAGTATGTTTAATTCAATGAGTTGGATGTCAAAGTGCGGACACTATCAACATAATTCACCATTTTGTGTGGTTAATCACAGGCTTTTATCTTACATTGCTTTTTCTGTGATGTTTTGCCTTCACACCAACAACTAGCAGTTAGTGTGTTACTATGGTAACATACAGTCTTGAGAATAAAACTTTATTAAAAGATAAAGTTGTTTGTCTCTATTTGCTAAAAACCTTTACAATAGGGGATTTTTTAAAAGACTTGTAAACAAAGACAATATTAGAAAATAAACAGTAGGTGGCGATGGTGCTCCAGCTGGGTGCACATATACAACAGAAGAAGAAGAAGAAGAAGAAGAAAAACAAGGCGGGGAAGAAGAAGAAGTTGGAGAGGGAAATCCAAAACAGTGCACCTCCTCAGCACCGTGTTATGAAGTGAAAAGTTAAGCAGCAACAGCGTCTGTTAAGTGGTGACAACCGTCAAATCGTCAGAAAAGTGAGTGCTTTGATTGACGATGAAGTAAAAAAAACTACTGTTTTGATTATGGCGTGGGTTTTTCTTAACACACAAATGTTCTAAAGTGGTTCCTTAATCAAAACATTAAGCGTAGCAAGTGTTAGCTTGGAGCTCATCTAGCCAAGCTAACGTTGTATAAGAAACGTTTTAGAGTTCATTTAATGACATCAAAATCATAGAACACCCAGAGCTAAATAAATATTAGGTGAGTGGAAGATTTCTGAATGGTTAAAACGAATAAATGAATAATTGAAGGGAAAATATTTCCACTGTGTTTGTGTTGTGTGATGCAGAATGCAGAAGGCTTCCCGTTTGAAGCGTGAACTTCAGATGCTGAGCACCGAGCCTCCTCCCGGGATAACATGCTGGCAGACCGAGGAACAGATAGACGACCTGCGGGCTCGTAAGTCCCTACAGAACACACACGAATAATGTAAAACCAACGAGGTCTTAAACCATTGAAGTCACTTCAATGGTTTAAGACCTCGTTGGTTTCATAGATCGTTTTATACAACACTTAGTGTTGTATAAAACGATCTATGAATTATCTTCAATGTACTCTATTGTTTTTTCGTAGTGCCATACAATTCCTATATTCATCCGGTGATTGCTCTGAATTATAGAGACATTATACATTTAGCAGAATAGGTGTGTTTCATAGTAAAACAAAGCTAAGGGCACATGTATAAAGAAAGATGTATATCTATCAAAGGGATTGTATTTGAAATCTTATGGCAGAATGTTAGAAAAAATGTTTGTAAGGACCAAAACTACCTACTACAATTCTGAGCAGAATACTTTATTTGTTGTCGGTGTTATACCACATACAGTATTTATGATAAAGTTGATATTTGTTTTATCTAGCTAATCTTCTGTTTTGTTCTACCTCTGGTTTACAGAGATAGTGGGTGGAACAGAGACCCCATATGAGGGTGGACTCTTCACTTTGGAAATCAAGGTCCCAGAGAGGTATATTTTCTCTAAGTCTTAACATTGATATATGTTCTCTCTCCCATTCCCACATAGTAAACACTTTCTGCAATCAATAAGACTTACCTGCTGTTTTCCTCTCGTAGGTATCCGTTTGAGCCTCCCAAAATGCGTTTCCTGACTCCGATCTACCACCCGAACATTGACAACTCAGGGCGTATCTGTCATGATGCCCTAAAACTCCCGCCAAAGGTAGTACTGGTTTAATACATTTTAAAAATGGGTTTTGATTCATTTTTATCATCTGGTTTTTGTGTCTGCTGTCAAATTTGATTTATTTTTATTATTATTATTATTATTATTATTATTCAGGGTGCCTGGAAGCCATCTTTAAACATCTCCACAGTCCTCTCCTCCATTCAGCTGCTCATGGCTGAGCCCAATCCAGATGACCCACTCATGGCTGATATAGTAGGTCACACATAATTCATTCCCAGATATCAAATTACCTGCTACAGTAGCATTTTAAAAAATGTGGACATGGCTGAGAACTAATTAACACAATACTTAATTTGCTCCTGGAAATGATTAGATACGCTTTCTAGTATGCATTTTCGAAACAAGGGTGACTGAGGAAGTGTTGTCGTCTTTCAACCAGAAGGTTGTGGTTTCGATCCCAGCCCGAGCAGTCAATATGTCGATGTCCAACCCCGATTTGCTCCCGATGGCATGGCCAATGATGTGAGAATGTTAGTGTATGAAGTTAGTTCCCTAGAGCAAGATGTACTGCTCTGTATGAATGGGTGTGTATGGGTGAATGACTTGTAGCATGTAAAGCACTTTGAGGGGTCGAAAATACCTGATAAAGCGCTATATAGATACAGTCTATTTAACAAGATGCCAAACAAACTTGTTTAGATATCCGTCTGATCAAATTTTACATCTTGTCACAGAAAACCTCTTACGGCCTGACATGGCATTGACTTTGTAATTCAATTGTGTATCCCCGCCGTTAACACAAGTAAAAATACATTTACATTTTTTGAATACAGTCATCAGAGTTCAAATACAACAAACAGCTGTTTACGGAGAAAGCCAAAAAGTGGACACAAGAACACGCTGTTCAGAAGAACATGGTAAGTGTCTCCGGTTTGGTTGAAGCAATAACATGTTTAATATTGTTCATCATTGAGACAATTATCTTAATTTATTTCATTGTACACTGAGCTCATGTATGCTCCATTATACTAAGTGGTTGACATGATAATTGGCTATTGCTCTACAGCAAGGAACTGTCTCATTGAATTAGTTCTGTGTAGTGGTATATTTTACTCACAAGGTGGTGCTGTAGTACCTCGATAGAGTGTTGCCTGCTAACTTATTTACTTGTAACAAAGAGATGCAGACTGTTTGATTTATATGAAAAATCAATACCTCAAAATGTTAAGCTTTGGAATGTGAAGGAGCAATATATGTACTGTTCTGTCATTGACTCATTAGTTTGTATTTGTCTTGGTTCAGGGAGTTGAAGAGGGCAACAAAGAAAATACTCCAGATCATAAAGCTTCATCCCGCAAAAGAGAGGCTTTCACTGCAAATCAGGAAGCAGAGGAGCCCACAAAGAAAACCCGTGTGTAGTTTACATCTTGCTTCTTAAGGACATAGAGCTGTCTTTTTCAGAGCCCCCATGCCCTATACAGTACACCTGTCGACTTGTAAAGAGTATGATTTTAAATATTATATCTAGTGCTTATTCCTACTTCCTTTTACTATGTATGCATTCCTTTTCTAAATCCAGAAATACCCTCATATTTATATGGATAATTTGTATGTGTTTGATTTGTGATATTAAAGTTTAGTTTGAACACCAACTGATGAAACTCATTTTGATATATTACATGAAATGCTTTTACCCTCGGGGAGTGGAGGTATGTTTCACAGTGGTAGCATAAGCAGTTAGTTGATGGCATAAAAAGTATGAAGATAATAATTTTATTAAAACATATGCTTACCAGTTGTATACAAAGTATGTACATCCTAAATAGCAAGTTTTTTTTACAAACTAAGAATTTATTTCTTAATATATAAAATTATATATTTGCTGTTTATCATATAAAAAGGAAGGCAAACATCTTAAGGCTGTAGTGAGTCAATACCATGCTAATTCAGAGGTAGTTACATTGTATGTACATATTGCTAGCCTACCCTAATGTCTGTTGAAAGATAGCTACATCCCATTCAGTCTGTAAAACTGCATGCCTCCTGTTTGCAGATTTGCATATACAAAATATTGTAAACCAGATGAATCTGCGATGTGTTGTGTCAACATTCTCTGACAGCTGTTACACAGTTGCAAAAAAAATAAAAAATCCGATTAACATTCCTGTGAATTAAAAAATGTTAGCTTACTCTGGTAAAAATGTCCTGGTGTTTCTGATAATGACTCCCTTTCTTTGAAACAGACTTAGCAATAGGATAGAACTTATATTTTATAACAAACAAATAACAGAACCACTTAGAATACAACCAAACAATCTGTAACCTCTAAGCTGCATGTCACATAATCACATTCCAGTATAAACATGTACACTTAAAATTCTACTGGTTCTACCTTTATTCCCCCCTGGCTAAACCATTGATTTGTCTGATGCTTAGAATTTCTTTGAAGTTAACAGATACATTTTGAACTTCTTTTTGTCATGCAAGTTCATGTCTGATGCAGTCCACTGGGTACCGTCTGAAATTGTCTTTTTGTTGTCAGACGTGATGTATTGTGGTATGTCTTTAATGTCTTTACTGTGAAGGGAACTTTTAGTTACACACTCCATTTTAAGAGGCACTTTGTAGTGTTCATATAGACTTCTCTCTAGTACTCTACAGTCTCTGTGTGGACTCATTCTGAGGTGCTTGTGGATTGATAACCCAGAGCAGGTCTTGCTGCTGCTGTTTGATGATGGTTCGTTAATGTCTTAGTGTCCCAGCTTTTCAGGCAGCTAGCATGGATGCTCATGGGTGAGAGGTGTGGGAGGGAGTCGCGGTGGAGTGATACAGAGGACAAGTGTTATGAATCATTTCTTGATCCAAACTCTTTAGACATTCATCGTCATTTTGGCTCCCTCCTCCTGTCACTCTGTCTCTATCTCTGGCTGTGGGAAGGGGTATCTGACAAGGGATGAGAGGAACAGAGGAAGTAGAGGAGCAGTGGGAAAACCTGATTTGATCCAGCCGCGGTTGGAGATTGGACCCCCCACTGTAAAGAGCATCAGCATCTGCAAGTGACACCTGTGTTGACGAATCAGAGCAGGAACTCTTCTCAGTCTCCACAGAAACAAGGGAGTCGAGGGTGCGGTCCCGACGTAGCTGTGGACGCGCTTTAGGATGAGGCCAGAAGAAAAACTGAGACTGGTCTCTAGTGAAAAGGAGGAAGAGGAGGGGGTTGAGGCAAGCAGGCAGGGGCTGGAGAAGCAGGAGAACTGATTTTAGCACCTCTTCACCCAGAGAGAGGAGACCCAGGAGGGAGCAGAGGGAGAGAAATGCTACTGGTACATAGAGAAGGCCATTGGTAAATATTAGCCAGGCAACATGTTTGATCATAGCACAGTCCCACAGGCCATCACATTCTCCCCTTAGTAACTCCCAGTATAGGCGGATGTATGAGCCTGTGACGATAAGCAGGCACAAGGTGTTCATCATAATGAGGGCTAAGGGAAAGCCCAGGGAAGACGGCAGTCGGGAGGATGTGGGTGGCAGGGGCGAGGGAAGGCAGAAAGGTGAGGACCCGTACTCCCCAACTCCTATCAGTGGGAGAGAAGCAAGGGTGAGGGAGAGAGTGAGGCAGAAAAGTGCACATGTGCGCACACTCCCAAGAGACGGGGACTTTCCATAGGCACGGGCACATGTAACGCTCACACCACACTGAACAGCTGCCAGAGTCAGCAGCAACACACTTGCTTCAGACGCAAACACCCAGACCCATCCTGTCGCCTGACAGCCAGGACCCCCCTCCCAGCGGGCACCGTGGTGACCAAACTCTCCCAGGGTTAGAGCGTCCACTAGGGCCAGGGTGCATGTACACACACCCGTCAACAGGTTGGAAGCACCCATGCAGGCCACAGTGAAACGGAGAGGTGACAGGTAGCCTGATGAGCCAAAGAGAGAGAGGAGCAGCAGGGAGTTCCCAAGAAGAGACACCAAGGAGATGGACCACAAGCCCACACGAACCAGCCAGCTGCCCAGCAGAGAGTCACAGGGTCGGAAAGGACCTGCAAACACAAAAATCATCAGCTGTAGATAAGCGTGGCTTCATTTCCTATTGTTGGGACCAAAAAATCTGAAGGCCACTTGATAATAAATTGATTTTCAATAGTGAAATTGTACCTGGAGTCGGTGTGCATTGAACACTGGTCTGTAGTTTGGATTCCTCTATTTCCATTTGGAACTCCTCCAGGTCAGGATCATCTGGAATAAAGCATTGTCAGGGTTAGCTTGTGCAAGATCTCGTGACAGCTTTTACTGCATGTGTACGTATAAAAAGTAAATTCATTCTACATTGTGTGTGGACTAGCTTCAGGGCATAAAGGATTAAAAAATTTTGCAATGAAGTAAAAAATATTAATCGAGGAAAATTGGCAGAAGCATGATATTTAATCGTAGTAGGTTGTCTTTATTTATTTGGCCCATGATTTAAATGCCAATACCTTTTAATCACTAACATGCTGTGGTTTAATCATATTTTGTTATTGTATCCGTTGGGACACCCAGCATTGTTTATTTTCAGCTTTAATGGTGTAAGTTTAACGGTTTTAATTCAAACTTAATGTTGGTTTATTGGTGCTTATATTTTATTCCCACCACAGGAATGCATTGAAGGGTCAACATTCGGCTGTAAGTGTGTTTCAGCTGCCAGGTAGCTGCGGTTTCAGCCAGGCTCTGACATGTTTAAAGTGGGCTTGTGTCAATAATTCGGCAATGAGCAGAGACATATGGGGCTCAGATTTCTGTCTATGACTTTACCCCCATTCCAAGTGTGCACCATGTGTGTGATATGGCCATATGCTTGCACAGATAATGTAATTGCGTGCTTTCTTACAGTGTGTGTCGACGTGCATAGGGTACATGGCTACTGTACGCTTGTGTAGGTCCTCGTCAGTGTTGCTCTGCTCTGTGTCCCACTGGCTCACCGGCTTGTAGCTATCACAGGATCCATAAACACAGCACTGGTAGGCATAAGGCATCTCTATTACCCTGTAACAAACAGATGGAACACTATTGAAACAAGACCAGGAGAAATAACGGCACAACTAAGGCATAAAGACATTTTTTGCAACTTTAAGACTAACCTGATGATCAATGTTACCTTGAGCATTACCTGCTTAGCTTTTACATTAAATACGCAATACCTACATTAACATTTGAAATCAACAAAAAGATGTATCTGGGTGTTTGCGTCTAAATCTGTTTCTGACTCATATGACAAATCAAGCTAAATTAACCCATAATGTAGGGGAATTCCAGGTGAAATTGTCAGTTGTTTTTAGTCTTAATCAACCTACGTTGTGGTTGGCTGTGTGCAAACATTTACTTTACATGTACAGTGCTTTTGAAATGGCTCTCTGCCAGGAGTTCTGTTTTGGAAAATGTTCTACAGAAATGCTGACATGGCCACTTGATCGCCTGCCCGCTCCTATTTCTTTGAAATGTTCTCCATTTTCACTGCTGCTTTTCAGGCCTTCGGGCATCTTTTTCAACAAGAATTAACTTGCTGCTGACAAATGCTTCCTCGTTGTTGAAGATCAGTTCAGGAATAGCTTGCAGGAATATCTTGAGATTTAGTAAATTGTCAACCTTGGCTGCTTTTGGTAAACATTTTTGATAATAGAAAATTGTGAGAGGGAGGATAATTGAAGGGATGGGAAGTGGTGCATTGTTCTGTACAGCCACAGGTTACACACCTGGGTATGTTATCATCTTATGTAAGTTGTTGATGAGAAACCAAAATACCAGAAAGAAACATTTAGTAAAGAATAACAGTGACTTGATGGTATGTTTTTACCTCATACGGGGGAAGTAATCAGCACTAAAGGCCTCATATAACTCGGTGTTGCCTCTTAGCTTGAGATGTGTGAGACCCCCCAAACCTGCAACAGGTACTGAGCTCAGGCGATTCTCAGTCAGGTCCCTGAAATGAGAAAAATTGAGAAAGAAAAAGAACAGGTCGGGTGTCAGATCAGGCCAAGTCAGTGTTTACAGTGTGTTTTCATTTCATATATTGCTAAGGGTCATCCTTGGTAACAAAAAGTCCTTGTCTCTTAGAAATGTTAAACTGTTCAGACGAGGCTCTATCAAATTCCCTCCAGATAACACTTCCTGTCAGATGTTGTCTATCTGCTTGTTTAGCTACTCATACTTTAATCACTCTTCACACAATGATGCAGTTTGTATTGGCATGACCTGAGATGAATCTCCTGGCCACACAGAGGGGTTTTTCAAACAATAAATGCATATCAGTGTTCTCTGTAGACTCGGCCAAAAACAACACATTTTCTGTGGCAAACACAGTCAAGAGTGGAGTGTTTGTATAAGGCGAAGCCTCTGACATCCAGCTTAACTTCAATTAAAGATGTGCAAATCCAGCAAGCTTCTTTGGGGATAAAGGGAAGCTGCTGAAGGTACAAATGAAAAAAAAACAAAAACATTTGTGTTGATAGTCATACATCTGTGTATACTCACAGTTTGATCAAAGAGTGAAGGGAGGCAAAGGCATCCAGGTGGATCCACTCGATCATATTCCAGCTTAGATCACTGATGGAAAAATAAATCCATAGAAGAAAAACAGACGGAAAGGATTTTAATAAAACTTTGAGTGTTGGATGTTGATCACCACTAGATGTCAGTAATAGGTAATATGTCTGCATTGTTTGAGCTTGACACATGCTTCCTAACCTTGTTGGCTTATAGCCCCCTAAAAAGCACCAAAGCCTCTACTTTGTACAATTAATCATACTATAAGCGATTTGCCTCAACAGTTTGTTTTATTTGGATATATTTATAAAATAGTTCACATGAACAAAAAGCTATGAGGGAAATCTTGTGTAGAAGAATTATGTTTTGTTTTCCATCTCTCCTATCCTAATAATTATCTGATAAAACCTTAGATTTATCTTACAACCCTTTGGCAGGTCCTGATCTGACCAAGGTTGTGAAGTACTGATAAATACGATGAATGGGTGACGTTTGCAATGTGTTGGAGAGGCTACAACAAGCTTTACTTACATTGCTCTTAGGGAGGTGAGCTGCTTGAAGGTGCTTGACTCTATCCTCCTGATTTGGTTATGCTGCAGGCCTCTGTTGATAAAATCATATACAAACATTAATTAGAACAATCAAAAGTGGGCACGGAAACATAAGACTTTTTTGATGCGTAACATTTAGCTGTTAAACTCACATCTCTTGCAGTGCAGAGCAGTGGTAAAAGCTGGGCAGATCTTCAATCTGGTTGTAAGACAGCTCCCTACAACAACACAAAAAGCACACACAAAGCACACATAAACACAGTGACCAGCTGTGGATTTATAGCGTGGGAAATTACGGGGTTGACAGGATTATTTGAGGGAACAGTCGACTCTGTGAGCAAGGCGATATAGCAGGACAATATATTTTTTTCGGTAGGTGATTGAATTTCATAGCAGAGTGATTGTACAAATGATTGCTTGGGGGCACAACTCTCCACAGTTGGGTTTTCTGTATCAGTTGCACCTCGAACTCAACCCCCCTCTACTGTGTGTGTGTACTCACAGCACTCGGAGGCGAGGCAGCTGCTCACATAGATCCAGGGGGAGAGCTGATAGACCGGCCCGAGTCAGCGTCCTAAAGAGAAAAGGAGAATCCTCTGATCATTGTTGAAGTGCAAGCAAGCGAAAGCTTCCCCGAGCCCTGTGAGACTAACTTGGTCAGACAGATAGCTGTGTAGGTTCGCCAAACCTGTCACTGCCTGGCATAGCTAGCCAACCCCTTCTTTATCTGAGTGTCTTGGTCTGTCTCTTTCTTTCCTATAATCTTTAAACACATATATTCTCTCTTTTTTATCTCCTGTTCATGCTTATCTCTCTACACTCTTTTTCTGTCGTGTTGTTTTCAACTCACAGGATTGTGGGTCTGTCTTCAAGATCACCCATCCTTCGCTGTAGTATGTAGTGAATAATACTGCGCTTGTGTGTGTGAGGGTAAATCTGTTAAGACACTTACAAAATTTCCAGGCTGGTGGTTCCTTTCAAATCGGGAAACTCTTGAATCTGGGTTGCCCCGTTAAGGGAACTGCAGCAACAGGAAGAAAAAGTGTCAGAAAACTCTCTCCCTCTTTCTCTCCCTCCCTCTCTCCTTTACAGCTCATTTCAGCCATCAAAATTTTCCTCCAACATCAACATATGCTGTTTTGGCTGTCTCACAAGACATCATAAGTCACACCATTCAACATGTCCTTACAACACACTCTATCTTACCACATCAGCACTGAGCACAGCCATACGCTAACACAACATCATTCAGTAGGCCATTACACATGTCCACTCAACTCTTGCTGCTAGGGACAGAGGATGATTTAAACAGTGTTTGGGCTAACTCACTGGAATGGTTCCTACTGACCGCATACTCACAGTGTGTGCAATTTAGGTAAGAACTGGAAAGCGGATTTTCCCACCAACTGGATGGGGTTCTCATAGAAATGACTGAAAAAAAGAGAATTGAATTGGACATTTTTATTTATTTGTTTAGTGCTGAGTTGTACTGTACATGATGTTAAAAATATAGCAACAACTGGTTTATCTAATCATTTGAGAACATTTGATCATTAAGCTCACATGGTTTGGAGTTGAGGATTTCCAACGAAGGCCCTCTCAGGGATGGCTTTGATATTGTTGTTATGGAAGCCCCTGCAAATATCAAAACATACAGTTAGTTAGACAGTTTATCAATACATTTGTGATTTGTTATGTATGTGTTTGGAGGAGCAAGAGGCAGGTCATATGTCCTCATGTTGCACCTGCCATTGCACAGCTGAAAAACACTTTTGGATAAATGAGATGTAAACACGCACACATACGCTGTATCTGTATCACATATGCACGCCGCCGAACATCTGCTGAAGCTGAGGGGAAAACATAGTGCGTGTGCGTGCATGTCTGTGTGTATGTGCAGGCAAGCGGGTGCGTGGGTGTGTAGCCAGCACCTGCTAAGGGCGAGAGAGATTGTATCCGAGTGCCACATTAAAATCACTTAACGGGATTACTTTGGATAACGCAACCATGATCGTCATGTCAGGCAGGTGTGTTTTTGTGTGCGTGTGTGTGCATGTGTGTACTCACAGTTCCTGAAGCTTACTCAGAGTCCGGATGGCCACAGGAAACTCCTGCAGATCATTGTAGTTTAAATCCCTGAGGAGAAACAGAGTAGTATTATGTAATATGTTAACAGGCAATGATGGACATTTTCTCTCTAATCAAAACTCAACCATTTATAATGTTTTTATTTCCATTTGTGATAAAGTGTTCCTGATTGCATATGTAAGGGTAGTTATTTCCTCTCCACTATAAGAGGCTGACAGCTGTGGAGTGTGAAGTTTGGATTTGACCTTTGACCTTTGCTGCTCTGACCTAATTATCTAGGTCTGTGACTGATTAGTTTCCAAGGAAACGCTGTATCAAAACAACATTTGCAACCATATAGTTGACAGTGCATACGCAGGTGGCAGGAAGTTTTCATGAAACTAGTGTGTTTACGAGTATTTGCTTTATTTGTGCCTGTGTACATGGGAAAAGTGTGTGTGCATGTTTGTGCATACATATTATTTGCCATATTAAGACATGTGCCTCGATATGCTTCTTTGAAGATTCTTAGCCATCGAGGTCAAAGGATGTCTAAAAGTACTAAGCCATAGTCCTGGATGTGTTTTCATTCTTTTCCAGTTTAAGACATAGAAATGCATTTGATGAAATACTTCTAGCAATGCATGTTTGTTTTTCCCCAAGTTCTATGGTATGTTTTGCAAAATGTCTGTTTCTACTCTGGCTTGTTTGCATATGCTGTTTTGTTTTCCAGCAGTCCCCTGGACAGCTCCTCGTGGTAATGATTTTATAATACACACTAGGGGTTGGGGAGGGTTGTAGTGATGCAGATGGTCTCTCGTATTTCTCACAAGCGAGGCCGCTGTGAGAGATTAACCCCTCATACCAGCTCAATCCCCACGTCAATGACACCTGTCATCTTATCCTGCTGAATCATCTGTCTCATGCCGCTGACGGCCCAAACACTTTAACACACACTATTCTGGTCCAGAGAATCCATTCGTCTTTTTTCTCATTCTCCAGTTTCCCTTCATCCCCTAAAGCATGGCTCCCCTGACTTGCACCCTGTTCCCTCTCATTTCCCAGCATGGATAATGGCTTTTAAGTTGAGTGTTAAGCTGGCCATATGCTTGTGAGGGCACAGGCAAAAGTACTTGATTATCTGCCCACACACACACACACACACACACACACACACACACACACACACACACACACACACACACACACACACACACACACACACACACACAGGCAGGTGCCCACACATATGCTCATAGAAAAGGACGGAATAGTTTTTTACACTTCAACAGGTTCTTAAGCAGCAGAGACGGGCAAACTGTGTCTGCAAAATTCACATAGGTGAATTTTGCAGACACAGTTTGCCCGTCTCTGTTTTCTTATTTTCTTTCTCCTCTTCCTATAGATGACTGTCAGTTTCAATATTGGTTTGTGGTTAGGATCAAAGCTACGGCACGTATAATCAAACAACTCTCCTGTAGCCATGCTGAGGCAAATGTGACCTCCGCGCTGCTAAGCAATTACTTTAACAAAACACAGAGGAAACTGTTGATGTTACTTTAAGGTAATCAAAGGAACTTTTCATCTTCACATTCCTGTCATTCATCTGTTGGTTGTGGTTTCCAGAAACTTTTTGGCACCTGCTGAAATTACTTGGACATTAATCATTATGACTATTATTTTGCGCTCCACTTCATTTTTTATTGGCACGCTTGGTACACAAGATTTATAAAGACACATTAACTTTAGGTGTTCCAAGTAACACCAAACACAATGGAATAACGGCTGTAGGCTGAGTCTGAGTAAATTGGTTATATTAACTTTTTGAGGTTATTTTACAGGGAGTACTTTATATGTGTTACTTGCTCTAAGGCAATGTGCTTGTGGGAAAGACGACTATTCATAAATAAGGTCGATACCTTGTCATCAAAAGGCCAACATCGGGTAAACAAAAGATGGAATCATTTGTGTGAATCTCGCCAGTTTAAATTGCAATCATAACTAACCTTATGTACAAAAAAATGTGCACATGAATGTAAGTGTCTGTAATTATGTGTGTGGGAGATACTCACAGTGTCTCCAGACTGTTTAAACCTTCAAAACACCTTGCACCCATGCTCTGGATCTGGTTGTTATGGAGATGCCTGGAGAAAGGACACAAGTATTTAACGAGAAATCAGAAAATTACTTACTCAAAAAGTGTTTTTACGCTGCAATCATCAACACACTCAAGAAACAAATAAGTCAACAAATCATGATGTCACTCACAGTACGACCAGGGCGGAGAGGTTGGTGAATGCATAATCTGGGATGTGTGTGATCTGGTTGAGGGCCAGGGTCATGGCCTGCAGGGAGGGCAAAGAGTCCAGGGCCGTCACTGGGATCTCTGTAAGGGAGTTGTCGTCCAACCACAGGTGTCTCAGGGAGCGGACCCCTCTAAAGGCCCCAGCCGGAACCTCAGACAAAAGGTTAGCATCAAGACGCCTGCAGGGTGAGAGAAAACGAGTTTAGCAAGATAATCACAAAGGCTAAGTACTGTATGTTTGCGTTTGTGCATGTGTAGCTGACTGTGCTTATCAAGCATTAGTGGTTGTGTGTCGAGGCAATGCAACACTTTGACTTACAGGAAGGTTATTATAAGAATTACACATCTTTCATTCTCCTTCTTTCATCTTTGCTGCAGCGTCTTAAAAGCTCCTCTTTATGATTTATTCCCATGCTAAATAAGCTATGTACGTCTAGCTCTACCTGTACAGACTAGTAAGATGAAGAAAAAGCGCATATCAACCTTTTAGGAATGGTTGTAACAGGCCTGTTTTATTCCACCTCTTTTTATCACTGTTGCATAACACACACTTTCCTCCATGCCGGGATGGAGGGGGGAAGAGTCGTAGACAAATCTTTAGCTGTTCCTCCCTCCTTTACTCTTTCCATTAAAGTCCCACTCTCGCCATCAGTTCCATCACTGATACACAAACATAGCATCAGACACACACATATGCTTTTCACACATGCACTTTCATCTCTCCAACTATACCAGACTTATCGAACCTTTGTCCCCCTCTCCCCCTTGATGCTCTCAACCCGCAGGCAACAACAGTGGACTCTGACACACACCCCCCACGTAAATGCACACATGCATACAGACTGTCCATATTGATGAATGATCCCCTCAGGGCAGAGTTGACAGGCTGAGACCACTTCCTCTTGCTATTCTTCTTTCTTTGGCCCTTAACACTCATTCATTAATCTCCTTTTCCTCCCTCCAGGCCCCTCTCACACTCACGTTTTGTTTCTTACATCTCCATTGTTGCACTCCCAGCCGCTGACAACCCTTTTGAGTCTTACTTCTTAACTCTTAACTTACTTCTTTGTTTCGTCTTTCAAATATCCTCCTTTAGCAATATTCCACTAGGGTTATTTCATGCTGGTGCTCCAGCTCCTCCTAAGCCACCTCACCCCTCAGAGGTTTCACCAAACAAACAGCATCATCAAAGTGAAATCTGAACTTGAACTTTGAACTCTTGGCTTTACTCCCCAGGGACATTTTCCATCAGGAGGGGCATATGTATACACTGGCAGATGCTCGCACACATGTACGCATACATGTAAATATGCATGAATGGCTTCAAGAAATGCTCATCTTCCTGAGCGCATATTTTTTGCCATACTAAACATCTTTCTTGTGTATCCTGTGCACCTCAACTGTGGACATTGTTTGTCCCTGACCCAAATCGCAGGATGAAAGCTACGGAAGACCCTTCAACTTTCGAGTTTGTTCTCCAGGGCAAAATAATAATTGCTCCTCTGGGTGGACCTGCCAGGTCTCCAGAAGGTCCAGACAGAACCAGGAATGTTCCACAGAAGCCAATAAAGCAGCAACTATTTCCTGTCCATCACATCAAAGTCTGAGGTACGATTACGAGAGAGGAATAGAGACAGAAGTTCACTTAAAGGATCCAGGAGATCTGTGGTCTTGCCTCCTCTTGTTCAATTCTCCACATGGCCAACATTTTATACAACGAGGTAACCTGAAGGAGTGTGGTTCACTACTATTGTGTCAATCCTATAAAAATAAGGTTACCTTGATAAATGTGGCTTGGGGAATTCATGGTGATGGTTGTCAATGGCTAAGTGATGATTATGCTGCTTAGCCCGTGGGCTAGGACACAAAACACTGTCTGTCCCCTTATGATGGCAACAACAGCACTAAACACTGTGTTGTTATTAACATCTTCAAAATGGTGATCCAAATGTCTAGATTCTCAGTTCCCTGCTGACAAAAGGTCCGCATTGACATCATTTGTGTTTAGATATAGCAGCCTCCTTTGTACATTTATGCCAATTTTCAAACCTGTGTGCTGTCTCAGGTGATGACTTGCTTTCTTTTTACCTGCTGTGTTTTATGTCAGCGAGAGGCGCCAACAAGCTTCACTCTCCAAAGCCTTTCCAGTAATCTTTCTCTTTCTCGCTAGCTTATCATTACTGTAATGACAAGGTGCGTCTTTGTACACGTGTGTGTGTGTGTGTGTGTGTGTGTGTGTGTGTGTGTGTGTGTGTGTGTGTGTGTGTGTGTGTGTTTCATTACTTAAGCATCTATATGAAGAAATTGAAAGACCACACACACACATACACACACATGCTTGTGCAAACACATACACATATTGAAAACAGACAGAGACGTCATCATGAAGTCAGACATACACTCACACAGGGACATCCTGAGCCATCGTGGCTGCCTGTAGCAGGTACAGTATAGGTCCTTAAGTATGTGTCTATAGATGTGTGTGTATGTTTGTGTGTGCGTGTGGTTGCAGGCTCAATGATCGTGTTGAGGGCGAGCAGGCCTGCTTAATATCAGATGGAAACGTTGTAGGTGGTAGAAGAGTTACATGTGCACGCCCCCTCTATGTTACAACTCTGAGTATGTCTGTGTGATGAAGGAAACGGCTTTATGGATATTTACAAAGAATTATTAATTTGGAAAGCAGGGATATGGAGTACGTGTGCAGTGCAAAGTTGGGAGAGACGGGAAGGGGGTGAGGAATTACAGAGGAGGTGGTCCACATGCATCCGCCCAAACATTCTCGCTGACACACACACATACACACACGTTCAGTGACCCAACAGATGAGACAATTATGCCACCAAACACTCTCATTAGCCAAGGGGATAGCGGTGTGGGTGGTGGGAGAAGAATGGAGGAGAGGAGCGGAGGAGGATGAGAGGGGGAATTGATGGAAAATGGGGTTGTTTCACAGCTCATTGAAGATGCTCTCCCTGGCCTGCAGTGTCTGCTGTTTCCCTCATGGCTTCCAGATGCTACCATGAACTGCACTGACACAGTCTGTGACTCCTACCGTCAGTGCAGAAGTATTGGGGTATGCTGTGTAATATGTCAGTGGTACTCTATACCTGCACTGCGGTTACAGCTGGGATGAGTCTGTGGGTGGCCAGGGGATGTTTCATTCCCTGCTCGATGAGGTAGAGAAGCGTGATTAGTGTGTATGTGTGTGTGTAAGAGAAAAAACTCACAGGGACAGCAGGTTGGGTAGGTCCCATGGAGCATCATCAGGAAGTCTCTCCAGTTGGTTGTTTTGGAGCATCCTGAAAGGCACATTATTCAGTTTGTAGGTAATAGCTCTACATGTAATAAAATGTACGTGGTGTGCGTGAGGGCACATCAAGCAGAACAAATAATTCCATCATGAGGGAAATCTGACACAAGAAGGAAAGGGCCAGTGAAAGCTTGAAGAGAAGCAGAGAATGAAGGGTAGAAGGAAAGAGAAGCTCCTTGGGTGGGCTGCTGATGTCATTCTCAGAAGAATGGAGCAAAAAGCTTGGAGGAAGTGGGGAGCAAACAATATCCCTCTCTCTTTCCTCTCCCTCCCTCGCTTTTCCTGTCTTTTTCTCCCTCTTTCTTTGAAGTTTTGATCATCACCAGTCGTCTGATATTAGTGCAAAAGGCGTGTAGTCTCCAGTGTGTTGCTGTCAGTAGCGTTATGCCTTCATTGGGGCATTACGGTGCCTCGAAAGCATCAAACGTCTAACAGTTGAACTTCTTAGTTTGCAGTTATTACAGTATAACATCTATCTTTACTTTGTCAATAAAATGTATTCAGACACTCCTGCCAAGTAGGATAACACTTATAATGTGATTTAATTTGTTTAGTTATAAGTCTGAGTGTATTCCGGTTGCCAAACACATTTTCTTTGGTTACTAACATAGCTCACCTTCTCATAGTGAATTGAATTGACTGTAGTCTCCAGTGTAATGTACAATTAGTGCTTCAGTTTAGATAAATACATTGACTTTGGTCTGTTTCAAACTAAATTTCCTACAGGGAGCATCACTGGACTTCACTATGGGTTTATAAGCTCCTGTGTGTTCTCATGCATGCATGCTTGTGTGCGTGCATGCTTGTGTGAGTGCATGTGTGCGTGCGTGTGTCCACAGGGACCTTGTGGGTACCGTACACAAGGTCAGCAGCCAATTTGTGTTTGACACGGCCTGACTTTAACTAATATATTGAGGAAGGAAACCAACAGCCCTGTGGTCAAAGAGACCGTCCAAAGTATGCTAGGGCATTATAGTGTGCATCATGAATGTTTGCACACGTTTATACATTCAGGATGTGTGTGTCCTTCTGCAGTAATTACATAATAGCCCCAGATTCATGGCTCGTTCACTCATTCTGTCCCAGTGAGTTTCACAACACAAGATGAAACCTGTGAGCATGGTAATCTCCCAGATCCCTTAAAATTTCAAACCACAATTCTTTTGGTAAGTTTATATTCTGTGGCAGGGCTTCTCAAACTTTTCTCAGCAAGGGTCCAAAGGTTTTGAGTTGATTGCCAAGGCTCATGAAAACCTCTCTAACACCCTTGACTCAAACCCAGTTGAAACATAGAAGCAACTCATTAGATGGTAAGACCACGACTTAGAAAGTGCTATGGTTTTTATGGTTACTTTGCATTTTTTAAATTCTAATTCTCATTTAATTCTTAACGGCAGCGCTAACAGTTGGTGGCCATAGATCATAAGTCTACGATCATACTATGAGAAATGGGGTGTTGAGAGAACAGCTTTGAAAGATGTTTTTAAGTGATTTTTTTAGTCACTTGCTGTAATCTCAGTGGGTGGTGAGACTGGGAGGTCCCTGTATTACACCTGTGTGTGTGTGTGTGTGTGTGTGTGTGTGTGTGTGTGTGTGTGTGTGTGTGTGTGTGTGTGTGTGTGTGTGTGTGTGTGTGTGTGTGTGTGTGTGTGTGTGTGTGTGTGTGTGTGTGTGTGTGTGTGTGTGTGTGTGTGTGTGTGTGTGTGTGTGTGTGTGTGTGTGTGTGTGTGTGTGTGTGTGTGTGTGAAAATGAAACAGGGCTTGGGAATAAGGGAACCAGCCCATAAACTTTAACTACAGTTAATGATGCGTGGCCTGTGTGTTTTATTCAAGGCAGGAGCACAACTATATCCCCCCGCAATGCTAGAGTGGAACAACCCACTTGGGATGAAGACTGAACCACTAGAGTGTGAGAGGGTGGAAGAGTGGAGGATGTTACTTACAGAACTTTGAGGTTGTGGAGACCCTGGAGAGCGTGGCCTGAGATATACCTCAGCTGATTCCCTGAGATACGCCTGGGAGAGAGAAATGGAGATCAAAAAGGAGGAAATGAAATATAAAAGTGAAAAATGATATATTAGAACACGCACAAAAGCTATTACAAGTCTCTTAAGGAAGGTTTTGCCATTTACTTTATTCTACGTTTTTGGATTGAGCTGTGATATGACTTCATCCTTGAGTTCCTGCTCTGGGGTTACTGCTGGGGCAGTATGCAAATAACAATATTCGATTCCCTTCAGTGTGGTTGCTATTGGCCCAAAGCACACCCTGAAACATTAACCAATCCTTGGAGCTCTGATGAGTGAGGAAAGACTGAATTGAATGAGACTGAGGCTGGGTCAGCAAGTGCAGCCTGAAAGTATATTTGCTTGTGTGCATGAAAGCTTATGTGTGTGTGTATGGTAAGGTTTATACTATATATGCGCACATGAGAGCGTGTGTGTGTGCTATTTTCCCTGACCTTGAAGTAAATTGGGCCCATTCTGAGGGGCCTTGAGGACATCGAGGGAGAGAAACCACACACATTCACACAAGCAATCCAATCAGTTTGTTTATCAAACACAGCACCTAATGGTCATTTGTGAGTGTGTATAAGATGTCCAAATAAATAACATTCAGTCCAACAGAGTAACTTTCAAGGTCACAAGCTGGAAGCACAATTTGGACACATATTTGTTCTTCACAGCTCGAGACCACCCACGACCACCAACTTTTATTTAACACACACACACACACACACACACACACACACACACACACACACACACACACACACACACACACACACACACACACACACACACACACACACACACACACACACACACACACACACACACATACACAACTTAAAATGTACTGATTGACATCCTCCTACTTACCCCCGTTGCCCTGCAGGGGACATTTGCCTATGCTAAGCATCCTGTCTCTGGCTGACTTGTTACATCAGTGCAAGAACATTGAAATATCGATGAAGCACTCTGCTTGCCTTTCCAAGCCACTATCATCCAGATGGTAACGGTTGACAGCTCACAGCAACTCCCTCTGACATCTGATACTCATGTCAACATGTCTCAGTCTTATTATTGTGCAGTGGCAAACCACACTACCCCACCCGCGCCTGCCAGATCTCACACTCAGACAAGTTCATGTAGAGCTAGTATTTATCAACACAAGCACACACACAAACCTGCACCGGCAAACTATTATAACTGGTCGTTATCCAGGCTATTGTGGTGCCTTATTAGTCATGCCTTTCAAAACATAACCCTAACCCTAACCCAGTCAAAACACATTCAAAACGACTTTGACTAAGTCACAAGGTGTCTCAATATAGATTTCACAGACATTGAGCACAAAGATGAGTTGATCTGCAGACTGCATCTCTTTGACTTCACAAATTCCAATATGCATTATTATTTCACGTCAAAGGAACTTGATTCACTCTCACATCTGATTTTCACTTATAAAGAAACTTGTATACTGCCTTCTTGTTGTCCCTTAGCCGAAGATAGGTCTGCTACTTCAATACATTTTAGTTCCGCTATTGCACAAACTGGTCACTGGGGACCATTTCCATAGCTGCTTTTCCAGAGGTAACTGTTTCAATGGGTTTTACTGAGCTCCTGACGCCAGTAAAATAGATCTGAGCATATTTCTACAAAGACCTCTATGTGGCTTCTTTTATTTCCTGTTTCCTGTCAATGATTAGGCACAGACGTATCGGACAAAAAAGATATTAGAATCAAAAAGAACAAAATGCCTTTCAGTGGGGTGATAAGTAGGGCCAGTAATTTGGAGTTTTAGAAAACAAACATTGTAGTTAAGGCCACGGTATGATGTGCATATCCTACTGCCAACCAGCCTTTCTCTATTACCCGCACCATTGGAGCCAGAACCATTCGAATGGAATCCTGTTTTTTTGGGTTTTTTTGCAGCCTTCATTTATCAAATGGCTAATTAGGTTGATAGTGAAGATGGATATTGAAAAAGGAAAGAAATGTTCAAACGTTGTTGATAGGCATCAACAGAACACTGAATTGCCACTGACCAACTGTTTCCATGATATCAGTGTGTGCGTTTATGTGTGTAAGGGATCGTACGTATGAGTGAATGTTCCCCACTTAGCCTCCTAGTCATTCCACATCAATCTCATTCTAATGAAAGGCGCCTTGCTCTTGTCAAACCATGTCTCCAACTGTTTTTTATTTTAAATAGATTTTGGGATGGTTAACATTTTCTTTGGCGCTTGAACTGCATTGATTCGAATTCCACCTAAGCATTATTCAGCTGTATTGACATGATTCATATATAAGATAACAGAGGCCAGTTTGTAATTCAAACGTATGAGACAGTGGGAGGGGTGGTATCAGACATGAGACCGCCCCGCTATGAGATCTGATCAGTAAGGGCGTAACTGAAGCATACCAACGACTGATTATCCTGACTATCTCTATGTCCTATTGCCTCAACATAATAAACAAAACGACTGAACAAAGACTTATGTTGGGGAATTTTTGGCTTAGGTAGTTAAACTTTGACACAGCTCATCATTTTCTCCTTCCTCTGTCTGCATTCCCAAGGCATCATTTTAAATCATTTTTTAATTGTATTAATTTTAAATTGTTTTTCCTGCACTGTAGCACTTTGAGATTTCTGAAATGTAAAGTTCAATACAAATAAAATGTATTATTGTTATTATTAAAGGTCTTTCGGGCTGGGGTGCTGTAATCTCCCTTAATGAGGAGCAGTTTGGGCGAATTGTTGATGCCATTCTATGACCGAGCAAAAGCTACCATGAGATATTTCTTGTTCGGGGACGTCTGGAAGCCCTTCTTATCTGGAACGTAGGTTCCCTGGCACACATTCTTTTCCATGGACGACAGCTCTAGTTAGATTCAGTGTCCATATTTGTCTCGTTTCGCTGATGAGGAATGTTGATTATACACTCTGAACTGGTTAAAACCTCGTATTGTAGTAGAGTTCTTCAGAATTGGTCGGGCAACCGCTCTGTCAAATCGTGGCTGCAGCAAATGTGTTGTCAATTCTCAGGCCGTTAACTTCATAATAAACCTTCAGTGTTTGCCATCAAAGTTCCAGCTCTACTGTGTCTCTCTGAGTTTCGTGTCAATTGCTCCTGAAGTTTCCATCACAACTGAGACAGCAGAGACAGCATCATATTTTGGGATACTATCTTAGGTAACGATAGGACACCATAGCGGTAGCATGGCAAGGGTGGTTGATAGGAGTTGATGAAAGCAAAAGGCGAGAAGAAACAGGTCTTATCACAGAGAGGGCCGTGTGTGTGGGTGTCTCTTTAAATACATATTTATGTTTGACCTTTTTTCACCCTTGGTCCATCAATAGCAACGTTATCCCTCCTTCTGTTCGGAGGTCCAGCCAAAGGGTCAACCACTTAACCTGGCGTTAACCTCTGAAATGACTTGAGTAAAATACAGACAAGTGGTAATTTGTGTGTGTAGGTGTGTTTGTGGGTACGTGTTTGTGTGAGACAAAGAGACAAGCACACAAAAACCAATGTTGGCAACACTAAAAGGAAAACTTTTAATTGACCTAAATTGTCCCAGCTGTGTGGTGCACCTGGAGTATCGAGACAGCCAATATTGTAAACCCTTAACCCTCGCCTACGTTATACTGCTGGCCTGTCAGCAGACAATCTCATCACCTAGAGGAAGTCGAGCAGGGCAGCACTGGCCTCTACTCACCACTTCTCTCATCTTACATTTGGATTTCATTTGTTGGATATAGAGTGCCTGAGTGTGCTCGCTTTGAGCTGAATGGATATTCCAGAGTCTTAGTCTTGAGCTGATAACGAGAGCTTGCACCATATTCCACGCACTTAGGCTGTAAGATCATGCGTCAAACAAAGCAAAGCCAAGAGTGATAGAGAGTTTAAAAAATCCAGTGAGATTTATTTTACTTTCAGGCCACTTTAAATGGACTTGTTTCATTTCTGTATTTAGGTAGGTGATGGCTACAGATAATTATAAGATGAGAATGACAGACTCTACCTAAATGGCTAATTATGATGGTAGTCAAAAAAAAAAGGGCAAAGTGAAATGAGATTTCCGGAGGTACGAGCAGCAAGGACTTTGATACTGATGATAGGTGGAGAGCATGGTTGCGTTCAAAAATGATTTTCAGGAAGGGCGACAGTTTCTCTGCTAGTTCCAAGATCCAATTAGATCAGGAATAGGTCTTTGATACTGGAGGGAAACATTTGAAGAGAGGGGATGTCTTTGATTTGTCATGTAGATGAGTAACCCTTCTCTCACTCTGAGGGCATTGTTGCCCTCTCATTAATCCATGGCCATGCAGTCTGCCTCTCAGTCGCAACTCTTCATGCTCAGTCTGACTGATAGTTGCGTGCAGGTTTGTGTGTTTTTATAAATGGCAGATTCACTGATCAAAGCGCTAAACGGAGGCTTAATGAGAGGGATCTGAGATCAATAGAAGGATTTAGAAATTAGAAATTACAGGTTGAGAAAGGGCCGGAGGGAGGGTTGACACTTCCTATTATCAATATCAATGCCTTAATGAATCAAAGCAAGGTTATTACCTGCTTTGTGAGTTAATTGAACTCCTTCAATTGAGGTTCAAAGGGATTAGCCTTGTGCATTTTGACACTATAGAAAAGAAAACTATGCGAGGAGATAATTGGTCCCATGATACGGTTTAAGTATGTTAGCGGAGTTTCAGAAAGACACTCTGTATGTGGCTCATAAGACTTTATTCCCTCCCCTTCCCAAAGTGTGAAACTGGATGAAAGCTGGACTTCTTGCCAAAAGCAGATTTGTACTGGTTTATAAAAACATGGAGAGGGTCCAAAAATGAGAAAAACTATGAAAGGCAGTGACTTCAGCTTGCCATAGCCTGCAGTTAAATGGATATGGGGGGCTGTAGAAATGAATTGAAAAAGAGGGAGGTAGAGCACAACATCAAACAATTTATCACTACCAGTCACAACATGCCTAGCCCTTGCTTCTCCCTGCGCTACTAACAAGTGCTGCAGACCCACATCAAGCAGTTTTGCCCTCACACTGACCGTGTTTTTGTTTAGAGCCTCGGGTTGTTTTTCTAAGGGCTGTAACTTGGAAGTTATAATGTGTTAACCATAGCCTGCTATGTTTCATCCTGCTAAACTTCCTAGACTGGAGTGGATGTCAGAAATGTGCTTTTTCCTGCCTTGGAACATCATCATTGTCTCAGCATGTCTCCAAAAATGGTCAGCAGGCTATACAATTCGCTTTAGGGCAGGTACATCCTCCTTGGAAGAGTTACAAAGCAACAGAACGTCTCCATAAAGTGTCAGAACATGAGAGCGATACAGAGGAAGCAAGATAAACAGGGCTGTAAAACACTGGGAGGATTGTCTCTGGACAAACAGTTCAGATGGAGCCGCATCCAAGACCCCCTCCCCCCTTTTTTCCCCAATGCAGGCAAATGTCAATATCGGTGTTCAGCATCACTCTGTGCTGTGTGGTTCTGATTATAACTCCATCAGCAATATCTGACCTTTACCGTTTTAAAGAGAAAGCAAAAGTCGAGATCAGCAATGCATCACCCAACAATAAATCAAAGTCCTGAATTGAATTCTTGAAACTTTGAGGTGTCACAAAACTTCATTGGTCTGCTTAGTTGTACTCATCAGATCCAGAGTGACTGCGGCTTAAAGTCAACTGAATAGTTATGCAGCTAACCTTTTACTTTCATCATCATTAGCTCATGCCTCACAGGCTGCAGCTGCAAGAATTGGCAGAGAAAACAGCGGACTGTTCAAACACCCCATGTACACACACACACACACACACACACACACACACACACACACACACACACACACACACACACACACACACACACACACACACACACACACACACACTCAAACATTCACACCCTCAGGGCATATCTTTGGGCAGCTTTTGTTAAACCTATACTAAGCTGAGTTCTGCTGAGTGGTCGAACTAGATATGGTCGACCGAAGAAATGCCTAAAAAGTTTTGATATGGCTTGTGTACTTTCATCAGCCCTGTCAGAGTGTAACCCATACCTTCCACTTTTTGAAAGTACTGACCAAATCTAAATATTGAATAAAAGAATGTGCCACAAAAGCTGAGTAAAACGCTTGGTCTTGTTATTTTTTATTATAACAAATTGTTTAATTTGTTACCAGCCAAAAAAAGTATAAACAAGCATATCTGTTTTGCTATTTAACTCATTTTGGGTATTGGCAACAATATCAAAAGATATTTCATGAAATCCAATTGTACTTATAATGCTACAAATTGAGAAAAACACAACATCTTTGCTCATTTCATTTTCCAATCCTGTCCTGAAGTTCTCCTTTAATGTGTTGTTGGTCTTGGCAAAGGTTAGTGTCTACGTGTGTACTGCTCCTGCTGAGCGATCCAGCTGAAACAAAGTCAAAGGGTGGAGGGGCAAGAAAGCAGCGGCTTGGATGCTGAGCACAGAACTATGCTCTCTAAACACTTTAAAGACCATATATTCACTCTCTGCGTGAATATCAGGTTCCCTTCGCCTGCCTCCTTTGTGCAGCCATCCCAGGATCTTCTAGTGTATTGCTGCAAGCAGTTTCTTGGTAGGAGAGATCACATACGGGCCAGAGTCATTAATCCCCATCCCTGAGGTCTGTGCGTATCAGCGGCTCGGGGAATGACTGTTTCTTGTCATGTGTGAGTTGTGACGATGAAGTTTTATTATTAATGTGAATTGAGGGATTTCGTACTCACAGTTCTGATAACAGGTGCAGTCGGTGGAAGGCTCTGGGTTGGATCTCACTGATGTTGTTCATACTCAGATCCCTGGAGAGACAAAAAGGGGAATGTCAGTATAAAAGTATCCATCAATTTATACATTATCAATGTTCCTTGAAGATGCTTGGGGCATGTCAAATTACAAATGTTTAGAATGCGTTTTTCACATGGCAATCAATCGTCAAGAATGGGGAGTAGTACGCAGAGAGAGGTTAGAGGGTTAGGTAGAGAAGAGGAGAGGGAGATGGAGAAGAGAAATTTTCCCCAATGAATCATTGTTGGGCAGCTGTAATTTCCTCCTCGTCCCAGTGATTCCTTCTCTTTTCCAGATGTCTCACTTTACCTTCTCTCAGATCTGATCCCTCCATATCTATTTCTCTCTGCTTTCTTCCTTCTCAGGTTTCTCAAGAGACCACCTTCTTCCCCTTTTGTTCATAGCTGTAATGTAGACACACTCCATTTCTCTGCCTCTGACACACACTCTGACGTGAGAGGGTGTGCTGTGGGGCGAGTGTTGACGCAGCTGCGTTGCGGTCAAAGAGGGAGAGGCGCAGGATGCTCAAATACATGCATACACACACACATACAGTCACTTGTTCAATTCACACATGTAACCTCATTTTTTTTAAACCTGGGATAGTATGAGGACAACGTGTCAGCCTCTGGTAGAAAACATACATAACCTTGTGGCCCCAGTCATGTAAGGTCATTTCTTTGATAAACACAATGAAAGCAAGGAGGTGCTACGTCACCCCTTCTTAGCTTTCACAGCCCTTGGGGTCTCACATGAGTCTTCAATAGTGGGGAGTGTGTGTGTGTGTGTGTGTGTGTGTGTGTGTGTGTGTGTGTGTGTGTGTGTGTGTGTGTGTGTGTGTGTGTGTGTGTGTGTGTGTGTGTGTGTGTGTGTGTGTGTGTGTGTGTGTGACACTAACCATTGCTCATAAAGTCAGACCACCAGGCTAGCAAGTGTAAACTGTGCTCTCAGAAGCCTCTTGCAGTTGGGAATTTTGACACACTGGATGTTTGTTTGTCGAGTCGGCCAAGCTGACAGGGGGCTGGTTAAATCTATCCAAAGAAATTATCTTTATTCAGCTTCAGGGCCGATGTGGAAAGAATACTGCACGGTTCACCAACTGTGGTATATGAGTAGTCTGTCATTTTTAGGAGTTGTGACAAGAAAATTTCAATATACCAACAGCATGGTACCCTGTCAAGCATAATATTTAATATCAGGATTTGGACTCCCACTGTCACTTTGGGTCAGGAGGTATGTTTTGACGAAAGTGATGAGCTTGCAACCTTAACTGTGTCCTTTCAATATGATATTTTGTAAGTTAAATAATAACTGTATATAACCTTTTTACAGGCTCTGCTGACATTGAATATTTTTGTTATGAAACCATCATTTTGGCATGATCACTGTACTTCACAGTAATTTCCTATTGCACATGCCCCCTCCTGGGAGGTCTGGCTGCAAAGAGAGGGGTTCAAGGTGTAATTCAGGCTGGATGCTTTCGATCAGTGTTGAAGGGAAAATGGATCATTCTCTAATGACATTGCTTTATTCAGTAACAGAACCAAATAGGGCGTTCTCATTCCACATGACCCGTTACTGACCTTAACTACATGCTAGTTTTTACCAGCATATCTCTGTATTGTCTGCATCTTCTGTTCTGATAGGCAACTACAAGCAAAGGGGTGGCATTATACACGTTTGTTGTGGAGAATTCTAAAGCATATTGACAGCTGGTGGTGGTAATGCACCATAAAAGGTTGCAATATGCCAATAAAAGAGAAGAAGAAGGAGACCGCAAACCAGAGTAGATGCAGTTGTCCAAGCATTCAAAAAAGGCTTATTAAGGAAACACACAATGCTGTGTGGTTTGAAAAATTAAATGAAGCCATGTGTGTTTATAATAGAAAAAACTTCAGATGGCACATTTGAATATTGTTGTATCATTAATGTCCATAGATTGTTCGTGTCCTAACATCTTTATTTTTATGTATTCAAATTCTGCTCCTCATAACGTCATTCAAATCCTTATTTTCATTTTCAACAAGTAGAATATTTCAAGAAACCCTAAATTAAAATATATCTATATACGTATATATAAATAATCAAACCCTTTTTCCTAAAGCTGTTGATGATCCCAGGTTTTCCTCTCAACACTATTACTGTAGAAATTTCATGTAAATTATATATTTTTGTTTGTCTCATTTGGCGCAATCTGCTTTGACTCCAGGCAGTCATTTTGGAATGAATGAAACAAGTGTAATGCACTACGGCTTGATTAAAGTCAGAGGTAAATAAAGTGATAACAAAGTTGTCATAGAGATGACATAGCCAGCGGTAATGGCACACCGATTTACATAATCAAGACTGGTTGACATCACATACAACACAGGAAGCACACAATCACCTCACAGGGCCTCGTGAACAATACACATACACACCTTAATTATATTCATTGTCGCTGTACTAATATTCGTCTGAGACAAATATTTATTGGAACTTTTTCGGGGCATCATTAAATCATAGAAACACACGCACCCGTGCATGCAAACGCATAGACAAGAACGCATCAGCCGGCTTCTGGGGATGCGCCCAAGAATGGAGACACTCCTCCATTATCTGGTCCTGATTAAATAAGCCATAAACAAACGTTGTGTGAAGTCCGTAACAGCGGCCTCACTCAGACAGAATAAACATGCAGCAATGGAGGGAGAAAATGTTTAAAAATAAAGACGCACTGTGGTGAGTCATGGCGAAAGGTTGAATGCAGCTCATTTCTGCTGTGCTCTCCAACAAGCTCATTGGGAAGCCGGAGAGAGAAAGACATTTCTGTTGTGCAGGCCAAGGCCTCCGCTGACAACTTGACATATCGTTGGAAGGCGCCGCGCTATGGCTTGTTTTTAAAATCAAATAACAGCTGTGGCTTTTTTAAACCATGATAATTATGATTGATGACTACCACATGTGCATTGTGTCGGCTGGCGCTGTGAGGTGCAGATATTTTCAGCGCAAATAAACGGCCGCAAAAGAAATGAGAAAGAGAACGCTTAAAGATTTTGCAGTCTTTTGGTGTGTGGCATTTGGGAGTTTCTCAATTAGATTTGGGGTTTTAGTGTCCCGATTTTATTGGCACCTCTAGTGTGTGTGTGTGTGTGTGTGTGTGTGTGTGTGTGTGTGTGTGTGTGTGTGTGTGTGTGTGTGTGTGTGTGTGTGTGTGTGTGTGTGTGTGTGTGTGTGTGTGTGTGTGTGTGTGTGTGTGTGTGTGTGTGTGTGTGTGTTGTGTGGGAGTGGGAGTGGGAGTGGGAGGGAGGGAGGGAGGGAGACTGAGTGCAAGTGTGTGTGTCAGTATCTGTGTGTTCAGTACAATATTTGTTCCATTTATAGGTGACTGCGGTGTGTGTGGTAAGATGTCTGTCGCTCGTTTTCACACCCCTATTGTTCTGCAGTGAGCCGGCAGATGTGGTGGGTAAAATCCCTGGTCGTGCTTTCACCACACACGGTGCATGGGAACAGATTGCTGTGAGGGACATGATGGAAGTTCATGTGGTTCCATCCTTCTATTTTCCACAAGAGATTTCAGTAGGGAACCATTCTTCATTATCATGGCCATCACGGCGTCAAGAAAGCAGCCTGATATTGCTCGCAGGACAACACAACTTTCAATCACCAGAGGCGCGCTATCTCCTCCCTTCAGATCTCCGTCTGCTGCTGAATGATGAACTAAAGACTCCAGAGCAGTATTAGGCGTAGAGGATGCAGACATGGAGACCCATGCTCATCCTTCAACAAACACACTCCCAAATGTGCCTCTTAACTGTTCTTTTTATCCCCCTCTGCTCTGAACCTGAGAATGACTGACAAAGCCCCCACTGATCTCTTTCTGTTTCCCTGGAGAGGAATTACATTTTCATGTGCCTGCATGTAATTGTGTGTATTTAAGCACAGTAGCATGTGTAAAATTGTGGCCAATATTGCAGCCATTTGAGTAGCATGAAAAAAATGCATTTTTCCTTTCCTGGTTCCTCCATCGTTCCATGATTTGCAGATACATAATGTGCTCAAACTGATCTTTTATTCTTCTTTCTGCAAAGTGTGTATTTGTATATAGAGGAACGTTTGGCATGGAAAGACAGCTAAAGCACTTGATATTTGATTGTTTTATGTTGTGATTGATAGAGTACCCAAGGCATGGAGCTTTTCTAAAGGGCGGAATGGAAGCACGAAGAAGCAGAGCTACATTTCCATTCATCAGCCTTGGCCCTTTCTCTCCTTCTCTCGTATGCCATTCTACCTCTCGCCATCCATGTTTCAAATTTGAACTGAAGCGTGGGGTTACACAGTCCGGTAGTTACAATCATGTCATTTATCATATTTCCCTCTTTGCCGACAAAAGAACTACTGAAGTATCTTATCGGCTGTGTGATCAAAGGCAGTGTATGTGTGGGTGTGAATGTGCCCTAGCTCCATTGTAGCCAATTTCAAACTGGAAGCTTTTCTGACAAAAGTTGGTTGATTTCGCTCAAAACAACTGGCCACATCATATGAAAAAAACACCCCTGTTATGTTACCTGACTAACACACATCCAAACTACACCCGCAGGCACTCATTCACACTCCAGGCTTTTGTGGGGTTGGATGATGGACCACCCTGATGAGTGAATATACCCTCACAGCAGGACAGATGCCATCAGCAGTCAGGTATCCCTTTCTACCGTCAAAGGTGAAATGTGTCTGTCAGACAAAGCTGTCTGGGAGCAAGCTGAGGGGAGATTGCTTGATACATTTGACTTTTGATTTGTTTCGAAGGAAAAACTAAATAAACTTGTATGGAGAGTGTCTGGCATGTGGCTCAAACATAGAATTGCATGCAGGTACGGTACATAACAATGCAGCACAAGCATGTAAACAAAGAGCCTTACATTTTTGACCTTGAGAAGGATGTTTTTAAAGACTCTCTCTTACACACACACACATCACTTCACAAGAGCCAAACCCTGAGGCCTTCCCTCTCACTTCCTTCCCTGCTCCCTCTCTCTCTTTCTCCTTGTCTCCCTGCCAAACCCTTTCTCACTCGCTCAGGTGCAGACTCTCAGCAAACAAACAGCCAATAATGGCGGTAAACTCTGCACCTTTGAAGGCAGCTTATCTGTGAGGAACTTTAGATTAATAGATCTTTAGTGGAAATCAACAACCAGAGCCTTGCCCAGAGGGCAGAGTTCTGCATTAGCGGTGCTAGAGCCACGCCTTGGCTGTCTTTTACTGTAACTATGACAGTAATGTCTTCAGTCGGATTCATCCCGTCTGATCCTCTCTGCTTAGTGCTTTGAAACAGTTAAGGCTATGATGAAAGAGGATCTTTTATTCCACACAATGCAACTGGTAGTCAATGCTCGGGCGCTGCCTTACAGAGGGCCTAAATGGTTGTGTGCATTAGTGTGTGTGACAGAGAGAGAGTAGAGTGTGTGTGTGTGTGTGTGTGTGTCTACTGTGTGTAAGGGTGAGGTCTAAATGTTTTAGCCTTTTCCTATCTGAATAGACTGACTGCTTTGGCATTTATTTTCTCTCATGGTCACACATGAGCTTGCACACAAACACACACATGGGTATGCACACACACACACACAAAGAGTCAGGAAGAAGGGTACAATGCTGTTCTCCCCTCCTCCTTCCTCTAAAGATGCGTTTTTTTTTCCTCCCGCTCTCCCAGACTTCCTGGGAGGGGTACACTGCCCTTTGTGTCCAAAGGCACTCTCTCTTTATCTTTCCCTCTCTTATTCTCTCTTTCTCTCATTCACGGGGCACAAAGAGCGAGGGAGAGGGCGAGGAGAAGTCTTTCACCTGGACAAGGAGGGCCACGGGGAGGACTGGGCTACAAAAGAGCAGCGAAACAGAGAGGGAGGGAGGAAGGAAGAGAATAGAGGAGATAACGAAACTGAAAAGGGAGATGCGTCTGTGTTTTTGTGTTCCCATGTTTTGTGCTGTTTTCCGCTCACTGCGGTTTAGGGAAGACTGACAGGCGGATGTCTGGGTGGAGAGAGCGGCTGTTTAGTCTATGGCCATGTCATGGGAAGCATATTCATGCCCTCTGGGACTTATTCATCCCCTGGTATACCGCACACACACGTGCACACACACACTCTATGTCCGCTCCTTGTCCTCCCACACACACCCTGTCATGAGACGGAGAGGGGAGGGTGAAAGGTCAAGCACTTCAGTAATGGAACAGGAAGTGTTGGAACAGTCGGCACTACACAACATACAACTGCCTCCAACATGTGGACAGGACTGACAGGCAGCTGTTGTGGGTAGGACATAGCTTTGGAAGGCAGAAAGCATTCATACGTAGCCCTCCCAATAGCTCACTAATCTGTTGTTTTTGCTTTCATATATGTTCGTGCATGACGTGCAGGAAAGCACATTTTAGTTTCAGTCTAAATTGAAGCTAACTGACAGCCACTTGTCTCTGAAATGTGTTGTAATCATGGCAAAGATGTGTGGAAAAGGGTTACAAATTTCACAACTTTTCCACACATCCTGGAAAGGTATCTCTTACAGAGGTGTCCTTTCCTGTATGCTGATTCAAGGCAGATTCTCAGCATTGGATACAACAGTAAATGAAACCCGATGAGTATTAGTGTCAGGCTCCATTATGACTTTGTTTGTTTGAATGGCAGAAACAGGAGGACACTGGAGCTAGTTAGAAGACTGCTTAAATCCACTCCTGGCACACTCCTCTTTTACAGATCTATGAAAAGCTCATCTGCTCCATACATTCAGCAGTACCAACGCATAGCATCTTGACATGAACTTATATCAGGACTTGATGAAATCTTACCCCATACCAATGAGTACATGTGGCTGCTGTTGGTTTAAAGAGATTTAGTTTGGCCTCTTGCCATGCATGTAAAAAGTCCAGATTTCCTCTTTTGCTCCTACTCAGACACGAAATAGAGACGTGAGTAAGTCTGGCTGCAGTTGCAGTGGCAGAATTCCCTCCAGCCTCCCTTTACAGCAGATGGAAAATACACCTGTAAGTTCAGTCTTTGTAAGAATTATTATGCCATCATGGTGACCTGACTGCTGTTTCTGCATTCAGATCAATTTACCTTATTCAATTCAATTACTCCATAACTCATCTCTTTCCCTTTCCCTACTTCATATCTCTACTTTCTGTTCCCTTCTTCCTCTTTCTGTGCAGTACCCCAATTTGGCTATGGCATGTGATGCGTGTGCCCTGAGGTGTGTGCACATGTGTGCGACATTTAAGTGTGTCTGTGATTGCTTCTTTGTTCCCTTTAGCTAACTCCCACCCCAGTGGCCCCTTCTCCTGATCTAATCCCTGCTACCATCGCTGTATCAGCACAGCTCTGTGGGACGCTTTGATGCTGCACAGGGGGATTGGATAGGGCATTAACCATCATTAAGTCAGTATGTGCATCTGAGTGTGTCTGCAAGTAAGCATGTGTGTACGTACTTTCATGTTTGTGCAATGTGTTTCCTTGTGTAACGTGCACACAGGGGTCTTTTGGGTGTGTGTGTGTGTGTGTGTGTGTGTGTGTGTGTGTGTGTGTGTGTGTGTGTGTGTGTGTGTGTGTGTGTGTGTGTGTGTGTGTGTGTGTGTGTGTGTGTGTGTGTGTGTGTGTGTGTGTGTGTGTGTGTGTGTGTGTGTGTGTGTGTGTGTACATTGTACGAAAGGGCATTAAGTATCATTAGCTCTTACTAGTCATCACCTGCACACTGCCAGCCCCACATGAGCCACTTTAGTCAGCAGGCCTGGCCAACGATCACACAGATAGACAGACAGAGACAGACTGAGCATGTACAGGTACCGGGGGGAATTCTGAGAGCCATGTCCTACACACATTGCTGTCAGAACTTGTGTAAATATTCTTCTTTATGTCTGGAAATCACTATTTTGTCATTTTAGTCTTCACTTTCTATTACTGATATTTCACACATGTATGCAATTTATAGCTCTAAAGTGTGGTGTTTTAAAGAAGGAGGGGAAGAAAATAAGCCACACAATATAAGGCTATACCATCACAATAAAGCTAAAGAACACGTGGGTTTCAAAATAAAATTCAAATGAATAAACAAAAACAGCAATAGAGCATTCTGATTACAGAAAACCGCTGTAACTCCATCTTCTTGCTGCAAGAAACAAAATAATTGTGACAACCAATCTTTCCGAGAAAACAAGGTATTTTACTGGTAAAATAAGTTTATGTATAAAAATACATGTGCTATCTTACTTTAGACACATACACAAATGACAACTCCCAAAGTCACAGGTCATGAATGCACATGTGTATATGTATGTACACGCACTAGAGCAGTTAGGGACATTTGTCGTGGCCTGGCCCAGAACTACACAATGCCTTCTCTGTAGTGGAGAAGAGAGGGCTAGTGCACAGATTCATGCACACACTCACACACAAACATTCCCATGGATTCACAGGGTTGGGAAGGGGCTCAATAGGAATCTGGACCATGCAGGCATTCTGAATCCTCTCAGTCAGAAGCAGCCCTTCACCCCTCAACCACACGTCACACGGAGCACATTCCTATGCCCCATGTCATACTTGCATCACACGAAACTGACAGATTTACATATTCAGTCACTTGGCACAGGCCTGACCCCGACAAATACCAACATCAGTTGTGTTCGGTCCACATGCAGGCTCCTGTGCACATTCTCCACGTTATTTTCCTGATCTTCACCTCCTCCACCCTAGTTCTCCTTAAGATCTTGTGTCGTGATTGCTTTCTACTTTTTTCCAAAGGACAGGATATGGAGCGGTAGAGCACACTATGGGCTCTGTGTCTTCCCTGCCTGCCGCTCCCGAAGGAATTGTCATTGTCTCCATTGTTGTCCTCTACCTGCCTACCTGCCGTCTGTCCCTGAGCGACATTTAAAAGCCTCCCAGGTTGCTCTCAGGAAACCACAAACCACTGCACTATCCAATGCTAACTGCCAATCCCTTCTCTTCAACACCCTTCTGGCATAAATATCACTTTTGTAGCAAGCCAAATCCGTTTTTCTGCTGGTGTTCTCCACTGGGTCTCCAGGGACTCTAGGAGGGAGACGAGGAATTGACACTTTGGGGAAAACACTTTTGCAGGAAAGAATGCGAAATAAAGGAGTAAAGGAAGGTATGAAAAAGTCAAATGCTTGCAGAAAAAATCACATAAAATGTATACTACTTTATAGGTCAATCGATATGCTATAAGGATGAGGATTCTAATGCCTTTAACTCTGTTCCCCAACTCTGATCACAGCTGCTAGTTTGTTGGCCTGTATCCAGAGCACCTCCTCCCTCTACCGACACAACCACACACAACCACACACACACACACACACACACACACACACACACACACACACACACACACACACACCTTGAAAACATTTGGCTTGGGTACACACCCTTTACTTTTATCGCTCTGCTGCCCTAAGCTATAAGCATTAATTTAAATTCTACAAGAGCCCCATTGCACATCAGTAATCATACATTTACACTTAGTCCTGCATCACCAGCTTCAACACCTGCTTGAAACACTATAGGAAGATCACTTTTATTTTCCTAGCCTTCAACACACTCGTACACACACACACACACACACACACACACACACACACACACACACACACACACACACACACACACACACACACACACACACACACACACACACACACACACATACACACATACACACACATACAGTTTTGCAGCATGTAGTCTTGTTCTATGTAAAGTAGGAGGCTAGAGGGACACAGGTGGGGAAAGGAGAATGGGGGGAGGGGGGCAGACAAAGGGGGATGGGGATATAGTTGAGGTGGGGGGGCTAACATAGACGTCTGGAGCCAGGACACTGATGCTGGAGCTGATAGCTGCTGTATGGAGAGCCCTTTACTGACAGAACTCACACACAAACATTGTTCCTTTTTTCTCTGCAGTTCTTCTATTTTGTTACTGTTTTCCTACCAAATCGTCCTCACTCCATTCTTTCATTTTCCTTTCCTCTATCTTTCTCTCTCTACTTCTCTCCCTCTCTTTCTCTCTTTCAATCTGACTTGATGTTTACAGTGTGACCCCCGGTCGCTTCTGATAGGAATCATGCCATCAACATAATGGCTAAATGACACGCAAACGACTGTTACAGACACAGCCACCATAAGGGGAATGGTGTGTGTGTGTGTGTGTGTGTGTGTGCGCTTGTACTCATAATCTTCCAGCACAGATTTTTCTGTCACCAATTTGTAATTCTCACCTTTGTCCTCATTGGTTTTCACCCTTTTCTTCATCATCCCTGTCTCTATTTGTTCTTACACTCTTGCTTCACCTCCACTTGCTAGAAGGGAAAAAAAACCTCAGCAGTCTGGGTGGTCTTTGCACACACACATACACACAACGCACTCCTTGGTTTTCCTCAGTCTGGTAATGCACTAGCTGTGGTTTCCTGGCCTCGGCCAAAACACCGTTAGAAGTTCACCACACTCACCGCTACCACAAAGCATCACCTAATCGCTGCTCAACTCCAGTCACAGACCAGACCCAGACCCTGTTTTCCTCTTAAAAACACATGCACACACTGATGACCACTGAAGGAAGTGTGAGATGTGTGAACATAACACCTGACAACCTTAGAAACAGCCTATGTTCAGGATGTTACACCAGCCAGATCATCACCATATCCTTCATTTCAAACATGATTACCAAGCACCAGCTTTTTGTGTGTCATCGTGGCAAAATGTGGTCCTTGAAACACCTACTTTCGGGAATTACCACAGAAGCAGTTGTAAGTACTTTGCCAGGTGTTTATATATGTCTGTCTGAGGACAGATTTTGAGACGGTTATAGCATCCCAAAGTGCAAGATGCTGACACAAAACTTTGATGTGTAATGTTAGGTGTAATTGAAGGCAAAATTAAGTTAGAAGATGGGTGTGGTCTAATTAAGCACACCGGAAGTAGTGGTGTAGGACGCCCTTGGCATGCTGGTGCTCTAGTTAAAAAAAAAAGTTTTGCCTCTAATCGATAGCAGCAGAGTGCAGCAGGCCAGTAAAGACTGAGCCTTAGTACACAGGACCGCTTTACATAGGGGGCTACCAGGGTTCCTGTCTAGTTCAATATTTGCTCTGAATATGTCTGTCAGGACGACAGTTGACTATTTATTTTTGCTCCAAGCTAGCTTTTGTGACACTGAGGTACTTATTGTGTCACTGTGAAGCCATCTCCTATGACAAATAACCTTGCTTGCAGCTACACATAAAACAGCACCAATCCCTGCTGACATACTGTACGCAGTGTTCTCAAATTCATCACATAGGCCTATTAACAAACACACACACTCAACCTGGCAGACGCACACCCTTGGGCACTGTCTTTCCTCTCTAATCTGATATCAAAGAGAAGGTCTTTCAAAGCTTCTCAAATGACAGCTCATTTCATGTGTTGCCCACGAAAACGATTATTGTCATAAATCTTTACCTGCTCTGCTCTGTGTTGCTCAGAGCACCTTCGCCTCTGAATTGTTCAATTCCTTTGCAAAGTTAACCTGTGTTTGCCTAGAGTTGCAATACAACTGTTTTCGTCGATTAGTATTCCATAATGCCTGTTTGCAGTGGGGTCTTCCAAATATGTAAAAAAAAAACTAGGAAATACAGTGAATCATGCATAGCCTGGATTGCCCTCACGGCCACTATAGCAGTTGCTCTTACTTTGAAGAGCTCTCCAATGACACGGGTGAATGATGTCATATACTTTCACAGCGTTGTGTGGATGTGGTTTGTAATGTGGACGGTTCCCAAGCAAATCCCTGTGACCTCGGCAGCCTACAGTATGTGCTTGGAGGCTAATCCAGCCTCTACAGCACAGCGGGGCGTGCTGGACTCTTCGACAGATCCTGGTGGGGTTTGGACAGGCTCTCCGCTATTGTAACCTTTTACACTTCAAGACGAAATGAGAAACTATACTCTGCTGTGTGTGTGTGTGTGTGTGTGTGTGTGTGTGTGTGTGTGTGTGTGTGTGTGTGTGTGTGTGTGTGTGTGTGTGTGTGTGTGTGTGTGTGTGTGTGTGTGTGTGTGTGTGTGTGTGTGTGTGTGTGTGTGTGTGTGTGTGTGTGTGTGTGTGTGTGAGCATGTGGGCAGGGTTTGAAGGGGAGGTTGTTTTTTTGTGTTTGATGATTTTTATCAGCATGGCAAAAGAGAAATCTGTGATTCTCTTATCTTAATTTGTTGCGGCATCTCTCCTGCTGTCCCACATTCCCTTCTTCTCCTCTCTGGAGTTTGTGTGTGTGTGTGTGTGTGTGTGTGTGTGTGTGTGTCACTGTGTGTGTCACTGTGTGTGTCACTGTGTGTGTGGGCGTGTGCGGTTGGTCTCTGAGTTTATTTATCTTATTCTAAATCGGCCCTCAAACTCACTAATTGGTCCAGTTCCACTGTTAGGTAACGAGGGGAAATGAGCAATTACTCTTGTGTTTGTAGGGAATGAGTGTGTTTGTGTGTATATCTCTGATTTTGTGTGTGTTTGAGGGGGGGGTAAGAGCAGTGTAGACTTGCACATAGGGAGATCATAGCTTTTTGTTTTAGAGGAAGACAGAGTTGCTCTACACTCTCTCTCTCATGCGTATCCATCCTTCTATACACTTGAGTGTTCTGGCTTGGTTTAAATACCTCAATGTTCAGTGAACCGGTTGATGTTCTTATAGTGACTCTTCGATGGAGTGGTCAACTGTCATTTAACCTTGATAAACTCTACATCATTCAAGTAACCTTAAAGTAGTCTTTAATGTCTGTTTTAGCGTTGTTTGCTGCATAATCAGTTGATCTTTCCTCCCATATTTTAAAATTTTTAAAAATTTATGTATATATTTCACATCCTCAAATCTTTATTGTTAATATTGTAAATATTCTTCTCTCTTTTTGCACTATTTTATTTATGTTATTTGCACCATGTATGTGGAGTTGTTGGAGGAGCACGCGACATAAGATTTTCATTGCCAACATATACGCTGTATCTGCTGTGCATATGACAAATAAAACCTTGAAACCTTGAAACCTTGAAACCATCCTGTCCCTCAATAGTATTACTTGTAAAACCCCAAGTGAGATCATACCTGGATTTCACTTCTATCCCTTTAATATCGGTAATAAAAGTGTTTTCATTGAAAGATCTAGTTTTTAACCACAGCAGGGTGGTGTTAGATTGGTTGTCTTTTACAGAATATATTAAGAAAAATCCTGCTGGTGAATTGAACATAATTCCTGCACCTCATTGTGTTAAGAATTGTGAGGAGCAACAATAATAATTTGGTTTCTAATTGTATTAGAAATATGTGCCCCTTCCCTTTCCAGGATTTCAAGCGTATACTCACAAATACCATTTACTGGTCAAAGATCTAAAGTGAAATATCATTAAATACTCTTTTTAACTTAACCAAAAAATGAATATACAGAATTAGCTTATTTTACCCCAAGGTCACATGCCAATAATATCAAACAACAGTGAGATAAAGATTAGTGACATAAACCCGGCCATTAAACTTCACACACATTTAGACATCTGTGTTCAAACACTTCCTCTTTCACACACACAAACACATCCTTGTGTCATGTGCTTCCAGCTTGCACACACACACACACTTGCATACACACTCTCATGCTGGTTCTCCAGTTGGCACTCAGAAACCTGATACTAAAAGAAGTGGTCCAGTTATTTTGCCATAGTGGTCAACACACACATATGTTCCCTTTTGGCCCTGTCCATTTTTATGTACATAAGGGCTATGCTGCGGGTCACACATCCAAGCAACTGTTGCCTTCTGCTCTCTTTTGCAAAAGAGGAAACCCAGCTTGACTATCTTTTTTTCAATTAAAAATGGATGATCAGGATTAGCAGATGGCACTTTTATTTCTCATGTGAAACAAATCATGATAAATGAATAGTATGGCTTGATGAGATACAAAGTGGAAACACATGAAAGGGATGATTGGGGTCAAGGAAATGTTCAGGACAGAGTGCAAGGCCAGGAGATGCAAAGTTGACACACCTAGGCTTTGCCCAACGTTAACATGTGGTATACTCACAGGTAAGTGGTGAGAGGGCTGAGGTTGGTCGGAACAGAAGCTAGTCCCAACTCCGAGCAGTCCACCATGACGAAGATCCCATCTTCTTCACACTGGCACGGAGACGGGCACAGCGGTGCCGCTGGCCCTTGTATGTCCTGAGCCCGTCCGTACCCCAAAACTCCAGGGGCAGACCCCAAAACTCCACCAGCTACGCAGAGAATCAGGAGCACAGGCAGCATGTCTAACTATCCACCTGCCTGCAACTACACCTGTAGAGATGTCTGTCTTGTCCTATTCTCCTTTGTCCTCTGATGATGAAAGAGGCAGGTTTGATGAAGTGAGGTTGTTCCAATGCTTCTTCCTTTTTTTAAATAGTCCTGGCTCTTTGCTGCCTTTTTCTCCTGTGCAGGTTGTCCTCACTGTCAATCTGTCCCTGTCACAAGGTATATCTCCTCATTTCTCTTTATCCCTCCGTCACTTCATCCCTAGGGGTTAACTTGGTAGTAACTTCTTGCCCCTCTTTCCTCTCACTATGCCCTCTCCTTTCTCACAGTCTTTCTCCCCCAAACACAGCCACCCTTTCTCTTTCTCTCTCACTCCTTGTATATGTCTCTTGCTCTCTCTGTCTCTCTCTCCTTACCTATTGTAGAAGGAGCGCATGAGTTGTGAATGAGCCACCCTCATTGGCCCACATTTTAGGGATGGGCTGGAGCATCTCCGGAAAGTAGGAGGGGCCCGCGATTCTCAAACTCTACCCTCTCTTTCTCTCTCTCTTCCTCTCCCTCTGTTTTACTTTCCAGAAGCTTGATGTTACGAGAAAGAGTGAGTGTTTAGTTTGAGGAAGAGAAAAGAGGATGGGGGGGGGTGTGTGGCAATTCAGTTCACTGGTGTGAGACCAAATTTCTCCTTTTGGGACCTTATGAATGGAACTGGGAGAAAATGAGAGTGTTTATAGCTGAAAAAGAGTAAGAAAGCAAGATCTGATGAGTGTGTCTGGCTGTGTGAGAGATGCAGGGGGTGAGAGAATGTGACTGGGAGTGACTGTTTGGAGGAAATTGGAATTCTGACACTTCAGCACCCCTCAGTCCCCAGAAAGAGCCGAATCCAGTGTCTCGTAAGTCACACCTTCTCAAGTTTCGGCTGCTGGAATGCTGCGATTGCACACACGCACAGACACACACACACGCCTGCATGCACACACGCACATGGGACACCCATAGAAAATAACAGATTATGAGTGACCGGCGCAAAGGAGCTCACATATCCATTTCACATACACACACTCCAGTCTATAGAGAGAAGAGTGTGGATTTGTGAAGAAGTGTCAGCTGCTTCTGGCTAAAGCCTGTTCACCGTCAGTGTGTTCCGTTGCAGATTCAACAGATCTTGAAAATAATTTCCCTTTCTTTTATTACAACACATAATTCATGCATGCATGGATTTAATATTTAAATCAAACCTGTGCTGTTCCCGATACACTTCACACAGCCAGACAATAATGCTATAAAATGAAACCCTGTGCTCCACAGCTGAGCTTTACATGCTGTGCACCTGTAAGCACAGGATGTTGCATAACTGCTGAAAGATGCATTCCATAATTATAACAAATCAAAGAAAGAAAAAATGGCTTGCCATTCATAGCAAAGCCGACTTAATTCTGTCCTTTTGTAAGATGTCAGGCGTATCTCCTCCTAGCAGCACGTACTAAGCAGTGAAATGCGGCAATAGGGAGGGAAGATAATTCATGTTTTCCAGCAGAAGAGAATAAAACACTGAACAGATTAAAGATTATGATTCATTTTTCAAATTGAAAAGAATTTCAAAATGGGGTAAGCGTTAAATAACAACTACTAACTCAAGTTTATGTGATTTTCATGTTTTACGAGGAGGATTACACAGTTCTCCATGAGTTCATCAATTCTGACAACCGCTTGGTCTCAGGAAATATTTTTTAAAACCCCAAGGGATTAGCTGAGAAATGCATGGTAGTCCATGTGGAAAACACGGTTGTTCTTTTATTTCCTGGAAAGCTGAAGCTTGAGTAACTGAGGCTTTGACAGTGCACCAATATGCCTGAGAAAGGATGCATCATAAAGAATTATTGACAGCCAACTTCCCCTATCACGCCTGTTGCATTGACGCTTGGCCAAACTGAGTTCACTCTGCGCTTTCTGAAATGTATAAACTCTACAGTTTCTAAGTCTTTGCACCCTTGTTTGAGTTTGTCTGCTCCTCCAGCAGGTCTGTCAGTCTCTCTCTTATGTCTTTCTCTCTCCACCATTCTCTGTTGGCTGAATAGTTTCTCATTAATTAATTAACATTCCTATGCCACTGTGTTTTCTGAGGGGCCTTTGTTATGTCCCCACAAAAAGTCTTTCAGAGCTGTTCTTCACATGGTCTGCCTCTCTCTCTCATGCTCTCACTGTGCTCTGTCTTTTCTCTCTCTTTGTAGTGGAATGTGTGTTGTTGCTCTCTGTCTATTGTTGGTTTGAAAATGTTGCGTAAATAGTTTTTTCAATTGTGTTTTATTATATTTTTTCTTGCACTACCTCAGATGCAAATAGTGAGATATACACTCTGGAGAAATCGTTTTGCGTGATCCTACAGTACACCCACGTTTAGCACATGCACATTCGGGCAAACATGCACATATAGAAAAACTTGCACAGGCTCTTCATACACCTGCAAACTCTTTCACTCCCTGGGCTCTCCACTTCTCCCCTTTTTTACGTGCAGAGCTCTGTCATCTTTTTAAACGCTCTTTAATTGTCTTGCCGTAGGGGAACCCTAAAACACACGCACTGTAAAAACCTGCCTGTCTTTCTCTGCCTGTCTGTCTGTTTCTTATTGGTCTCTCTTTCTTCTTCTGATTTGTTACCTTTACTCCCTTTAATCTCAAATATGCAGACAACCACGCAGGGCACTCCTAAGAAAGAATCTGCTTCTTGTTTGTACAAATTGCACCTGTTGAAAGGTTACATTTGAGTGTAATAGAGTTTTCTAATAAAGGCAACTTACCATTTTTATCTCACACTGCAGCAACTTTTTTCACTTCATTCTCAAACTGAGAGGTGAATGAGCCTTTGAAATGAGTTTAAAAGTTGTGTGTTTGAAAATGAGTGTGAAAACAATGTTTTTTAGCTTAGTAAATTGACTAAACTAGGTGAATCTCACCTCAGCATGCCTTCACATGATACGATACGACTTTGACTGAGTTATATTTCCGTATCAATTTAATTCACGAGCACTTTGTGATAATAATTCATGGTTGATTGAATCAAATTGTTCTCAAGAGTCCACAAATTTGTGGTGCAACTCTGGGCTGAATGAATGACTCAAACACACACACACACACACACACACACACACACACACACACACACACACACACAAACACACACACAAACAGCTGTAAGCATGTGTGCAGACATTTATATATGCCACTGAAAAGTATGCGTGTGCTCGTATTCTCCCTCACTCACACAAACGCTATCAAACAGTCTGCCTAGGATCAAAGCCAGAGCACCTTCCCCTCTCCTCCCCCATCCTCCCTCTCTCTCTCTGCGCTGTAAACACTATCCAAATGGCAGCCTTGAAGACACAAAGACAAGTAGCTACCTGACACCTGACACTAACTTGAGAGCACTCACCGTGGTCTACCTGGGAATAAAACACACACACACATGGCTACCTGAGCTCCTTGCAGCAAGAAGAGCCCATTCAGGGAGAGAACAGAGAAAGTAGCCGAGCAATCAACCCCCCCACCAACACACACTCCATCCCACCTCACCTTCTCACACACATCCCCTGCCCCATCCCTTTTTTTGAAAAACTCTTCCCCACCTTACTCCTTCACATCCAACACCCACCATTAATCCCCTGCTTGATGCCCTGTGACTGCATTTGTGCACAGGCAATTGAAAGCTAACTCAGGTAAACTAAGCGGAAGCAAGGGAGACGCCGTGGGTCGCCGGTGGCGGCAACATAGGTGTGTACTCTGGCTTTTCATGTGAAACCACCTGAAAGCCAACAAAAGCCGCCCCCCCTCCCTTTCTTCCTCTCTGCATCTCACAGTACAAAGGAAAGAAGTGAATGAAAGAAAGAGCGGCGGAAGGAAGGGGGATGAGGTAAGGGGATGAGGATGCAAGGGTGGGGCAAGGTGGAAGAGATGAAGGGCTGCCTAGGCAGAACAGGGGTGGGGGTATTTTTGTGTGTTTTTACTTTAGGTAGGACAATAGTAGGCCTGTGGACATGGTCAGTCACAGAGTTCAGCAAAGCAATCCATCACAGTCTGGTAAGAGCTCTTTACCCTTTGGCGGGTCAGTTTGGGTCTTTTATCTAACACACCTCCTGAACTGTTTTTGAAACAACATTTGAAGTGTTTTATGCTATACGGAAGCACCTAACAAACAGTACAATACACATTATACAAACGTATACACACAGTACATCACACACCTTCTGTATGAAGTGTATAGGATGAAGAATATATACACATGCTAGCTGCCCTATGAGTAAGTTGGAACATTGGTGAACTGAGATAAATGCTAACGTCAGCAGGCTCACTTTGCTCAGGCTGATATCCTGATAATGTATAATGTTTGCTGTCATAGTTTAGTGTGTTAGCATGTTTAACATTTACTAAATAGTATTAAAGACAAAGTACAGCTGTGATCGATAATTGTGCAGGTATATGCTCATAACACAAGACTTGCTTTTGACCTGATGATGGTGCAAGAGGACATGAATGTGTATACCAAATTTTAGGGCAACCATCCATTCAAAACCACAAACTTGAGCTTCAAAGACACATTGTGGCATATAATCATACAAAATTAAAACAAATTTAGAGATAAGTTATAAAAAATATAAATAAATATAAAATATTAACACTTGATCAGTATTATGAGGATTACACACTGTCACCGAAAGAGGTTCATCCAAAAAGTAAAAATATGAATTGGGACAATATTATAAATGTAACAGATCCTCTAAAAAAAAAAAAGCTGTTTTCCTTTTATTGTGCAATTACAAACAATAAACATAAGAGGGAGTTCCTCTCACACTGCACAATGAGAACTGTACACTGCAGCGGATACATTGAGCTGGGGAAAGTGAAGTCCTTTCAGCACTGACATTTTAACTCAATACGTTACATTCTGATGTTGTTAAAGGAGTCTTATTTAATGAATGATTAAGATAAAATATTATGCTGCAGCAAGTTTGTATCATATCAAGGTTTTTTTTATTGAAACACTTCAAACAATATATGAATTAGAATAAACAATGAATTAATTCAAGAATGTACTGTGTACTTTCCCTTTTCAGATAAAAATAATCCCCTGCAGAAAAAGATCTCAAAAGGGTTGAGATCATGAAAGGCTGTATAAACAAACACTTTCCCTGACCATAATATATCTCTGTCATAAGACAATTCTTTCTTGTATTTTGATATCCACTCTGCTTGTTTTCTCTGCTGTGAGAGTGATATACGAGGGTTAATATGGTGAAATAGGCTGACTAAAGCCGACAGGTCTGCACCTGTACACTGCTAAAGAGAGAGATGCGCCCGTCTGTTTGATGCTATTCTGAGCGACGCTAGTGGCGCTGTAATGTTAGTTAGTTAGGAGGTTCGTACGTTTGTCTGTGTGAGTGTTACTCCAGTAAATACTACTTATAAAATCTAAATTGACTTTGATACAACACAGTGGTCACTGTGGCAAAGACTCCCTAATCATGCTTCATTGTGTGTGAGTTCATGTCTGTGTCAGTGTGTGTTTGTGTGCACTTGTGCATGCCTTGGTGAATGATGGATGTTTGAGCCGTCTTACCCAGTTCTGCTTGATGGTATCAGTCGTGTCAGTGTGCAGGGAGACTGATGTGGAATGTTAACAGTGACTGAAGTATTGGACTGTCTCCATAGAGTCCCATTCATGCAGAACCTAGATAGAGCTAGCAGGAGACTCAACACAATGTAGTCAGAGATGAAGAGAGGAGCCTTATTATTGTAGGTTTCACACCAGACTCAGAGAATTCCAGTCATCTGAAGTACATAGCAGCAGTTGAAAGATTACAGCTATTAAAAACTGAAATTAGGCACCCAGGAAGAATGAAACTTATCATCACTGAACGCATGATTACAATAATCTTATTAAATCATACCATTAGATTGTGTGAACTGCTCTCTATGGGCTCCAGAGAACCCTTCCGATTAGCTGATGATATGGCGCCATCTTCAGCCGAAAGAAAGAGCAGAATCCGTGCAGTAGGTCTGGATCTAAACAACCAGCTGTAAGCATGTTTGCATAAATCTTTATAAACAATGCTTCATGGCTTTTGGATATACAATGGTTGAATTTGCTGATAAGTGTTCTTTATTAATGTTTGCAAATAAATGAACAATTTAATTGATATTGAAATTCTACACTTTGAAAAGCAGCTGCTTCATGAGGCGGATTTTTAAAAACATATATTCAAGTGTATAAACTACATATCTTAAAACTGTCCATATAAAATAATACAAAATAAAAAGTTGTGAACTGAAGAAGTCACTAATTTTGCTATAGCCCTAGGGCTTATTTTGTTAAGTACTGCACATTATATTTATAATATTACCTGAAAGTATCTTTTTATTTATCATTGACATTAACATTTATGAAAGCCAAACAAATATATATATACAGTGGAGGAAATAAGTATTTGATCCCCTGCCAATTTAGTTAGTTTACCCACTTACAAAGAACTGAGCAGTCTGTAATTTTTATGGTAGGTTTATTTTCACAGTGAAAGAAAATCCAGAAATTTAGATTAAAAAAACAAAATTAATTAAAATGCATTTAATTGGGGGAAATAAGTATTTGATCCCCTTGCAAAACATGCCCTAGGGGAAGGAGGTTATCAGCCAGTATTCTACGATACATGGCCCCCTCCACCATCCCCTCGATGCAGTGAACCGCCCTGTCCCCTTAGCAGAGGACCCCCCCCAAAGCATCATATTTCCACCTCCGTGCTTGACGCTGGGGATGGTGTTCTTGGGGTCATAGTCAGCATTTCTCTTCCTCCAAACACGACATGTGGAGTTGATGCCTAAGATCTTGATTTTGGTCTCATCTGACCACATGACCTTCTCATAAGCCTTCTCTGAATCATTCAGAGGTTCATTGGCATACCTCAGACGGCCTGTACATGTGCCTTCTTGAGCAGGGGATTTTAATCCATTACGGCGCAGTGTGTTTTCTTGGTGACTGTGGTCCCAGCTGCCGTCAGATCATTAACAAGTCCCTCCTGTGTAGTTCTTGGCTGACCCCTCACCTCTCTCATGATCATTGATGCCCCAAGAGGCGAGAACTTAGATAGTGGAGACCCAGACCGAGGGCGATTAATGGTCATTTTGTGCTTCTTCCATATTCTAATAATCAAACCAGTTGTCTCTTTCTCACCAAGCTGCTTGCTGGTGGTCTTGTCTTCTATTCCAGTCTTATACTGGTCTTCAATCTTGTCCTTGATGTCCTTAGACATTAGTTCCACCATGATCACACAATGTCTTTGGTCTTACCCTCGATGGAGAGGTTGTAATCTGATGTATTGACTGTGGACAGGTGTCTTTTATCCAGGTAACGAGTTGACATTAGGGGTACTTTCTTAAAGCAAGAGAACTTATTTAACCGGTCCTTGGGAGCCAGAATCCCTGTTGGTGGCAAGGGGATCAAATACTTATTTCCCCCAATTAAATGCAATTCCATTTATACCTTTTTTTTTAATCTACATTTCTGGATTTTTTGGGGGATATTCTGTCTCTCACTGTTAAAATAAACCTACCATAAAAATTACAGACTCTTCATTTCTTTGTAAGTGGTTAAACTAACTAAAGTGGAAGGGGATCAAATACTTATTCCTCCACTGTATTATATATCTTATGCTTCAGTTTTAAGGTCCTGTTATTGTCCATGCTGGCTCACTGTCGCGCTGTCATGAATTACTGGGACACTTGAACCAAGACGGTCTAAAGTTTTTGGGTGTTCATATTGTCAGGTTCATTACTATAGACAAAGCAACACAAGGGGTAGAGATACTTTTTTTTAATGGTGTCTTTCCTTTGCATTCACCACTTCTTTGAACTGCTTTACACACGAGCCTATTCACAAGGATTGTGCCATTTACTTTTTTTCCCCCTTTATTCATTGTTCATTTGTGTTTTTTCTCTCATCAGAATCGCATTGCCAAAAGCCTGGATCTATTTTTGAAGACGCATTTTACAGTGCAGTGTAATCAGGGTCTTTCCATGGAAGTGTCATAGACAGAATTATAACGTCTGTTGTGCAGCCAGAGAGACAGTTCAAAATTCCAGTTTACCGTGTAAGCCTGTCAGCTTACATGGTGTTAAGAAATTATGACATCAAGCAAGCTTTTTTAAAACCAAGCAACATTCACTAATCTAATCACTAATCATGTGATCATCATTAAATATCACTGTCACATCCATTGTGTCCTTTTCACTGGCACTGTCAGTTTCTGTCTTAGTTTTAATGCTTTAAATTTTTTGCTGCACTTTCAGCAAAAATACTCAAACCACAAGAACTCTCAGCACAAACTGCCCTGTCATTCATTTTGCTGACCACACTCTGACCATTTGAGATTTGAGCAAAGCAGAAGTGATGAATATCCGATAGCTGCCGAGACAATGACACCAGTCTTCTCACGAAAGAGGAAGCCTTTCCCCTGCCATAACATTGCAAGCTTTTTCTAGGGTAGGTTAACCATAAAGTGCAGTATGTGCTTGCTGACGCAACTGCCCTGTCTGACGGACACTCCTAAAGGTGCAGAAATCACAGAGAAAAGCCCAACTGGATATTGTTCCCATGGATTAAACGTTATTCAAATGAAATTGTCCCTTTCTGACGAATTTTGCGATACTTTGTTTTATGTTTGTTTTCCTCTTATCACCATCATACAGCAGAGAGGTGGATGTTGGACGAAGTTGACAAAAGAATGAACTAATTGCATCTCAACTTGACTCCAGTTACAGGAGTCAAGTTGAGATGCCTTCACTTGAGAGGCTCAGTCTTAATGTCCTTTTGAAGGAACTGTTAGGTAGCAAAGTTTGCTGCAGGTGTCACTGATAAGAGGATTGTATATCGTAGGATAATAGTTTGGATTGGTGCTCTTTGCTTGAAGCTTTTTTTTTTATTATTATGCACCAGTTTCTTTATCAAGGATGAAGAATTCATTACAGTAGTTAAACCAACAGCAAACCTTGTATTTCTTCATGTTACATTATCATGTCACTGCAGTACAGGCTTGCAGAAAGAAAATCATGTTGTTCTGTAATGACAACACTGATTGTTTAATTTATTCACAAGTTAAAAAAAATACAAGTACAATCATAAGACATAATTGAGGTGTGTGAAATGGGACAACCCATCAGCTATATGAAGCTTGAGAAAACGGGCTTTGTTTTTAGTTCACATTATAATATCGAATGTAAAGTACCCACATTCTATGTTATTAACACCTCTCGATTGAAGAGAGTTCATGCATTATGCAGAAACGTAAGCTACAAAACAACTCACACTTATTATAAGATTATCAACTACTGTTACCCTCTGAAATATTGAGACAGATGTCACGTGAGAGCTTTTTGCAGGCAACAAGTTCAAATGTGGGAGGTCGATAGAAAAGACAGCTATTGTTTTCATGTCCCCTCCCTCCATGACAACAGCTGTAGAGTGGAGGTGTGGACCTCCAGCAGGAGAATAAACTAGGATCTGGTCAATCATGGCTTGGAGACAAACATGTATGGCTTCCCTGAGTGTGGCGTGTGTGGGCTTTCTTCTTTGCAACAGGGAGTGGTTTCCAAATAGCTCATCAAAAACCCTGTGGCCTTTTATTGTGTTCTTTGGGAGCAAGAACATGTTATGGAGATGTAATATTTTATCCTCAGAGCTCAGATAAACTGTCCACCATTTGCTGTAGCTGTCTTTGTCCATTGCTTATCTCGCTGTGAAAACTGATGATTTATGTACAGTCTTTGCACTCCAATTTATGTGTTTTTGCGATAAGGATGGTGCGGTTTGTGTGCGTGTATGTGTGGTTTATGACTGTTTATTGAGACCACAGATTGTAGGACAGTCTACTGGAGGACACAAACAATCCGTGGGAATGCACAGTCCCACCAGTTCCCAATCCCATTCCTTATCTCCAGCATTCCCATAAGAGGGATCTATAATATCCCCCGTAACCAAGACCAATTGGCCGCTGCACTGCTAGTAACCATATGTAGATTGCAAGTATTATGTGCACACTGCAGTTTTATCAGAATAAGTTTAAGTAGCATCATAATCTCAACTGCAAAACTGAACGGCAAAGAAATGACTATGTTATTGGTGTAAAACAATTTCAAATGCAATTTGAAACCAAAAATATTAGTTTATGCATTGAATTTAAATAAGAAAGAGACATGGAAAATACAAATAAGGAAGGCGACAAACGTGAGGGAGAGCAATATCGAGCTGGAGGTGAAAACCGCAAGTTTTGCATATTTGCCAGCTACGCTAATGCACAGTAAGCATGCCAACGCCAAGCCATGTCCAACTGCCTCCTCACCTGCCTCCACTTGGGCCCTGCCCAAGGGTGTGACAACAAACTGATTTTTCTGTTGCTCTTCACCATTCATTAAAATCATCATCAGGCCGAACACCTGTACAAATTACACGTGAATTTATGACCCAAAATCAAAGTAATGTGATAAATCATCAACTGTGTTTGATGCTTCTTTTATGAATTGGTATTTGCCAATGGGACTTGTGGCTTTTTTACTTCACTTTACACAGACATAAACAAGCACACGCCCCAACGCCACCAACCTTTTTGTCAAGGCTTTGGGGGAATTCCCAGAAATCTGCATGTGTACTGGTGATTTGCGTATGTTCACTAATCTAAGGGGTTTGGCTATAACTGTAAACCCACTACACCTGGACACACAAACACACACATGGCCCCTTACTCATCAGGCACTGATTACCGTGTTGATAAGATTACATTTTGAACACATTAATGGTCAACAATGTTTGTATGTGTTTGTGTGTGTGTGTGTGTTTGCATATGCATTCACAAGTTCGTTTTCTTTTTCACCTGCCATTTTGTGACCGTTAAACTATTCAAGTGACTCAGGCACAGTACAAAAAGTCCATGGATTAAATCTCCCTCTCTCACACACAGATGCTGATGAACATAGAAAATATGCAAATGTAATTAAAATTGCCTGTAATTGCCATAGAATTACAATGGTCACTTCTGCATTGCCTGCAGTGAGTCAGATCTCATAACGATAATTACATTATACTGAAATAAAGTGATATATTGAATTCCTTTGTTGTTTCTTCACTCTAAAGACCTGTGGTAGTTCTTTATACGTGCATTTCATTTCATTTAGCTGCAAACCTTTATATTTAGCTTCAATTTACCCATCTGCTCTTAAAAAAAGACAGTTTACAACATTATCTAAGGCAATTCCGAAAACCAGACCATAGGCTTTTATCAAGAGTAAAAGCTGAATTGGCTAATAAACACTTCTTGGGTTTCACCTGCCTCACTGTGTGTCTTTAACTGCAAGGGTCAAATGTCTCTCTGGCCTTATCATTCGTCTGGGTCCTCCAGGTGCAGCTGAGTTATAGGAATCCTAACCGTCACCTATTTCAGTCAACGCTAAGGGATTTTCCGAACACGTTTATCAAGTCTTTATATCAAGTTCTTGAGAAGTATCTTTATGATTTGACAGCTTTTACTTTCTACTGCTGCTCTTTCAACTACTACTGTTACAATACTGCCATGTCTGATTCATCTACTAGGTTTTGGTATTGGCATTTGTAATGGCATTGTAATGGTAATAAAATGTGTTTGGTACTGGTTTTAAAGTTGGACTTTTGGGAAAATTATTGGTATTGTATGCTTGCAGATGACCGAGAGAGAACTTTGGATTTATCTGTATAACCTTTGCAGTGTAATAGATTAGAAAATATTAGCTACACTTACTTATGTCCCACCACATCATCAAGATTATGCCCTACTCTGTGGTTTAATTTGTTATTTGTGGATATGTTTTCATCTGCCTTAAACAGCATCCTGAAGGTTAAAGAAAGGTTGTATTACATCATGCGCTGTAAGTACGGGAAATGATCTCCATATTTCACGGAAATTATTTCTCCACCTTGTTGAACAGGTTTCCCGCCTGCCTTTAACTTCTCTTTGAAACCACTGCACCGGAAAATCACATAAACAAACATCTTACGTAAAACAATCAACTCATAATTAGATTTCTCAATCAAATCAGAATGTAAATATTTGTCTGTCCTTTGGTTCTGATTATTTATACCTGCACAAACATTACAGATCAAACAGAGCTGTGAAAGAGAAGCAGAACATTTAAGTATATTTTGGTAAATAAAAGTGTTGTGTACTAAGTTATTTCTGAAACACTTCGACATATTAAACATGCATGACTTGTTTCTTTGTGCACTCTGATAGGTGGTAGTGTATGGGCCTGTGATAATATTTTACTGTGATGAATTTCTTAACATAAACAAGTTGTAAAGTAAGTAGTGCTGTTCCTGCAAGCCCAGTTTGAGTTGTTATCAGGAATAAAACCAGGTGTAAATACCCCTCTGCCTTTCCCATTTCATGTGTCATATATCATCAGTCCATTGAGGTCACAGGCTAGCAGCACTACATTCAGATTTATATTGACACTACATTCAGATTTATATTGACACTGGCAATAAATAACCGTCACAGTCAATATTTTAACATTCATTGTTGTTATGTTTAATTTCTTGCAGTTTCAATGAATATCTGTCTACATATATGTGGCTTCATCCCAGCATGCATTGCAGGGAAACACAAGGTAACACCTTAAACACCGTCAGAAGTCGATCAGGAGGTTAACACATTTTCACAAATGGCCCCAGACATTCCTGTTGCATTTGATCTGAATTTAATTGTCTTTGGACTATTTGAGGAAACTCACACTTACGCAAAGTAAACAAAGAACCAGTGAACAAAAAAACTGACCTCTCTAAACATCCCTTTTTTTTTTTTTACTGGCAATAATATGCATTGTTATGTGAAGAAAAATGAACCTCTGACAAAGCTGCGACTCCAGCCTTTGATTCAAATTCAAACCCTAATTTTATGATGAATTCAACATTCTTTTTGAGTTTTGAGACACTGATTGGATTTTTGTACGTTCTCATTTGACTTCAAACGCCAGATGCAGGTTGGTTGCTCTGCACATTGACTGGTTATTTATGAGGTTGTCCCTCTGTTTGTGCAGCAGGCTTTTCAAGTACATCAGTTGGACAAGTTTACATTCAGAGTGTGTGTCATACATAGAAAGGTTTGGGGAAATCCCTGGAGATACACACCCCATGAAGTAAGACGCATGCTGCAGGGCCATTAGTGTTCTGGAATCTACGTCTGAGGTAATTGAACACGCACCAAAAGCAGAAAGGAACTTGATTACACTTTTTGACCATGAATTGCATAATGTTGCCTTATTGTGTAGTGTGATGCAATATAACAACAATGTCACTTTAATGTAGCAGTATTGTGGGTAGCTTATTTAAGGTATTATATCCACAGAATAGGTTAACTTACACTACTTTTACTCAGTAACCAATGTTAGTTAGCATTATTTCAGAAACATTGTTCTGAGAACAGTTTTGATCACCCATAAATCAGATAAGTATTTGGCCATGACATGCTGAGCAAAGTTGATGAATGAGCATGTTATTAAAAAAGAAATATGTAATGCTTTACACCCCCCATTTTGCAATTTATAACATATAAATGTTTCATAAATGATTCATAACAAAATGTGCCTTCAACCAAATTCAGGTTGTGGTAAGAACGCAGTTTTCACCAGCTTTAACCGCATGCTGATAATGAATAACCACTTTAAATATATATATATATATATATATATATATATGTATATGATGCAAACTATAGGTTAAGATGTTCGTTTCATCATTCTTTCAAACATGCACATAGTAATATACATTTATCCTATAATATCAATAACATTTTCTGTAAAGCCAAAAATATAAAGCCACCTGATTATCTTCTACGCTGTGAATGACATGTTAAGAAACCACACATAAACCACAAATTTTGATACCATGAGAGCATGAAACATTTACTAAATCTGTAGCTGAGAAGGAAAACATTTATTTGATAAACCACTCCCAAGGGGCTTGGCCAAAAGTGAGCAAAGACTATAAGAGAGGTGCAGTCCAGGTGGAGCATCACTCAGGTGAAGCTTTCAGATTCCCATGTCTCCACCCTCTCTACTCTTTCCAGCCTGAGGATACTACTTTGACTCTGCCAGACACAGGATCTCTCATCTCTGACTTAACAAGGTATAGATATTAATATGGTCATGTCATTAGTCATTCAGGCTCGTACTTAGTGTCTGTTGCTGTCATGTGACGACCTCAGATCATTTAGAGAAGTATGTTTGACAGCTGCTTTCACTTCATGTTGTGAGTTTTGATTCTGGTGTCTCACAAGTTTGTTCTTTCTTTCCAGGTTATCCTGTAGGTATGTTGGCAGATCTGGAGACGGTGAGTGATATTTCATTTTAATCAGTGTGTATGATGTGTTCTTTTTGTGTTGTTTTTACACCATGGATGACAGAAATGTGTTTATATGTATACAGTAAGATGTTTCAGTAACAGTGTGCTCTAAAATACAATTGTGTTTACTGTAAATGATGTGTGTTTGATGAGGGTAAGGTTATTTTGAAGAATAATAGCTAAGCAACACGTCAATGTCACTTGAATGTTACCTTTCCTAGTAAAAGCACAAACACTTGCATAAATTTGGCAGTCAAACTCAAATACAATTGTCACTGTTGTTACCTGGCTCACAGCTCAGGTTAAATAGACAGTTCACTGCTGCATGGGAGTGTTGTTAGTATGTGTTTATGGTAGATGGAAATAAAATATGTTTTTATATTTTATCTGCTGTTATACATTTTGTAGAAAATGGTCGCAAATTCACAGCTCATTAAAAGATGATGAATGAGTGCATCCTTTATCTTCAACATCTCAGAGTAAAATGATTCACTGTATGATACACCCTGTCGCAAAAGTGTACCACAACAAAACAACAATGGGTGTTTCATAAAGAACAACAACACAGCAGGTGTTCGTTCTGATAATAACACCTCGGGTTATGACTGACCCGAGATAAATGCCACCCATCATGCAAACTGTTTTCTCTCCATCAGCGCCATGCAACAAGCTCTCTCTTTCTCAAAGATATATTTCTGACAGCCTGTGTCCTGCTCTTTGTTTGTCAGATGGCTTATGTGACTGAGATCAGGCTAAGCGCAGGTCGAGGGGCTTGGAGCGGAGTGGCCCCCTCTTCCTGCCCTGAGGTGGACCTGGAGGTCATCGAGGAGTACCTGCAGGAGCACTCCATGGAGGTCCAGCCTGCGCACACACCTGCTTCACCTCCGGCCACTATGTCTCCACAAACACACGCACACTCCCACCTGGGCACCAGGATCACAGGTTAGTGTGGCATTAAGAAGGATTGGATGAATTTTGTGCTTGTTTGTTTATTTGCTTCTCACTGTCTGTTTTGTTTCTCTGTAGTGAACAGCTGGTCAGGGAAGCATCCGTATGAGTGGCACTCTCACACTCCTCACGAGGAATATGCTGAGCAAGCCCTTCCCCCAGCGTGGCCTAGTCCCCATGACAACCAATGGGTTAGTTCAAGGACCTTATTCTCTTAGTAAATTAAAGCTTCATTACTATTTATCATTGCTAGATACAACAAAACATTAGTGACACATGAGACTCTTTGATTCATGATTAAGAGACTCATGACACTGTCATTAGAATTTTGTATCTACTTTATAAAAGTTGTGTATTTCTGATTGAATCGGGTTCTGTATATCGCAGATATCAAATATTTTGTATAGACGTATTGTGCTTAAGGTTGGGTTTTGCCAACATGATCTGTTCGTGCCAAAATATATTTTTACATTTGTAAATGATTAATATGTTTTAATATGCATTTGCTTTAGGACCACATTCCGTATTCCCTCGGGGTCCCTGCATACTTTGACTCAGACTCGCTGTCCAGTGGCTCCCAGTACCATGAGTATCGAGATTCCCCCTCACCATTGTCTGACAGGGGAGCAGGAAATGACAGAGACTCCTTGCCTCTTGCCCCACTTTCAGGTATATACAAAAAGTTGGAATAATTTAGTTTTCAAACACAATGCACTTTTTATTTCTATTTACACACACAATCGTTTCATGATTTGAAGAAAAAAATATTTTACCATTACTGCATGGGCAACGGTGTACATGTAGCTATTGTGCATATGACAATAAAGCCTTTGAATCCTTGAAAACATGTGCAGCTGACCACTAAACTCTACAAAAGTTCAGATTATCTAGACACCAAACATCTAGGTATTTAGTTTGAGGTACTTTGTTGGTTTGGTTTAACATAAATGAGTCATTGTAATCTCATATTTGTATTTACATCCCCTTCCTCCTTGGTAGGAAAGAGGAAGGAACGCTTGTTCCAGTTCCTATTCGAGATGCTCCAGACTCCATCGATGCGGAGCTGCATCTGGTGGGTTCAATCCTCCTCTGGCACGTTCCAGTTCTCCTCTGAAAACAAGGAGCGCCTGGCACAGCTGTGGGGCAGGCGGAAGGGCAATCGCAAGACCATGACCTACCAGAAGATGGCGCGGGCCCTGAGGAACTATTCTCGCACAGGCGAGATCAAAAAGGTGAAGAGGAAGCTCACTTACCGCTTCGATGAGAAGACACTGAAAGGCCTAAGCGGAGACTCCCATTCAGTGTAGGACGCACGTGTAGGCATAGAAATGGAATTAGTGCAAAGGATATTCAGATGTTCTCCCTGTGATTATCCTTTCTGTTGGTTCTAATTTTAAGGCAAGTCAAGATAAATGAATACTGAGTATTTGAAAATCCAGAAGATGTAGGTATGACTGATATTAAAACATATGTAAATCTTAAAGGTTATCACATTATATCTACTTCATAAGTAGAATTTAAATTATTATTTTTAGACAAAAAAAGAGTGGATTTCAGTTTTTATGCGATTCTGCATTTCAGATATTCAGCAAATAAAATAACTTCTTATTCTTTACATAATTGGGTTTTGTAAATCATGGTTTGATTGTGTCAAAATATATTTTTTAAATTAAATAAATAAAAATGTTTTCAGAAATAAAAAAATGTCTAGTTGTTGCTGATCTGTCTGTCTGTCTGTCTGTCTGTCTGTCTGTCTGTCTGTCTGTCTGTCTGTCTGTCTGTCTGTCTGTCTGTCTGTCTGTCTGTCTGTCTGTCTGTCTGTCTGTCTGTCTGTCTGTCTGTCTGTCTGTTAAAACAAAGATGTACTGTGTAGTGCATATCAGCTAAGCAAACACAGATGTGATTATTAACTTAAGCAAATACACACACACACCCACACACCAAAATTGTATGCAAAGTAAGCATGCATTGAAAAAGCACCTTTTAACAACCAGCCTGTTAATCAGTGACATAACAGTCCCGTCACACAAACACACACACACACACACACACACACACACACACACACACACACACACACACACACACACACACACACACTGAAGCTGCCACAGTAAAGCAAATTAATTTTCATAGTCAAATGATGGGGACAAAGACATACAGTGGAGGAAAAATGTATTTGATCCCTTGCCAATTTAGTTAGTTTACCCACTTACAAAGAACTGAACAGTCTGTAATTTGTATGGTAGGTTTATTTTAAAAATGAGAGACAGAATATCAAAAATAATCCAGAAATGTAAATTAAAAAAAGATATACCTTTATTTGCATTTAATTAAGGGAAATAAGTATTTGATCCCATTGCAACCAACAAAAATTCTGGCTCCCAAGGACCGGTTAAATAAGTCCTCTCACTTTAAGAAAGTACTCCTGATGTCATCTCGTTACCTGGATAAAAGATATCTGTCCACAGTCAATACATCAGATTACAACCTCTCCATCGAGGGCAAGACCAAAGACATCTTGTGATCATGGTGGAACTAATGGCTAAGGACATCAGGAACAAGATTGTAGACCCGCACAAGACTGGAATCGACTACAAGACCACCAGCAAGCAGCTTGGTGAGAAAGAGACAACTGGTTTGATTATTAAGGATTGAAGTAGCACTGAATGACCATCAATCGCCCTCAATCTTGGGCTCCACGATCTAACATCTCACCTCTTGGGCATCAATGATCATGAGAGAGGTGAGGGGTCCGCCAAGAACTACACAGGAGGGACTTGATAATGATCTGAAGGCAGCTGGGACCACAGTCACCAAGAAAACACACTGCGCCGTAATGGATTAAAATCCCCTGCTGAAGAAGGCACATGTACAGGCCGTCGGAGGTCTGCCAATGAACCTCTGAATGATTCAGAGAAGGCTTATGAGAAGGTCATGTGGTCAGATGAAACCAAAATCAAGATCTTAGGCATCAACTCCACATGTCATGTTTGGAGGAAAAGAAATGCTGACTATGACCCCAAGAACACCATCCCCAGCGTCAAGCATGGAGGTGGAAACATGATGCTCTCGGGGGGTTTCTCTGCTAAGGCATGTTTTGAAGGGGATCAAATACTTATTTCCCCCAATTAAATGCATATTAATTATATCTTTTTTTATGTACATTTCTGGATTTTAAAAAATTACTCTCACTGTGAAAATAAACCTACCATAAAAATTACAGACTGTTCAGTTATTTGTAAGTGAGTAAACTAACTAAATTGGCAGGGGATCAAATACTTATTTCCTCCACTGTACATGCTGAAAAGCGTGTGACAAGGGACCAGTACATCCTTTACTTCACTAAACTTGTTTGACATCTTTGGTTGTTTTGATTTTAAATCTAAAAACCTATGATTAACTTATAAAATGTAGTGCCCCATGATCGATCACGTTACCCCACAGCATATAGAGTAGTTCAAATAGTTACAACAATAGAATACTGTTCATAAGTAATATAATATATTTCAAAATCTGACAATTTGAAAACGTTTTGGGTTACCGATTTAAGAATTTAAACACTTTATCAATATTTTTATGTAGTTAACATTTGAGGACCACTGAAAATATGAAACACATCTTTGTGTGAAAAATGTGTCATGGCTCATTTAGAGTTTGTCTAAGTCTATTGAGACACGACAGTCTGTGTGAGAAAAAGCGTTTTTTACCAACTGATGAAATACAGATGGCGTCTCTATGGAGTGCACGCCTGTTGTGTGTACACAGAAAAGCGCATGCCTGTTGCATATAAAGATCCTCTGTTCATTACAATTCTGGTCATTTAAAGCCAAGAGCTAGAAGTGGAGGAACATATTTTCAACGCAACAACCACAGATTATGTTGGACATAACTTTCCATGGCCTTTATCAAAATTCTTAGCTTCTCTGACTTTCTTCGTCCCCTCCTTTAGTGATGACTGACTGGAGTTGGGTGGCCTACACGGTACTAGAAGTGCTGATTGCTGTGTCCTGTTTCCTTGGTAATGCGTTGGTGGTGTTTGCGGTGTGTATTGGCATCCGGGATTCCCTGAGAGAGCCCACTTTCTGCTTCCTCGTTTCCCTGGCGGTGGCTGACTTCCTGGTGGGTGTGGCGGCTGTGCCCCTGGCTGTCCTGTTGGATGGCTGGGTGAGTGTGACCCCTGACCTCTGCCTTCTCCTCAGCTGTGTCGTGCTCGTGCTGACTCAGGCCTCTGTGCTGTCACTGCTCGCTATCGCTGTGGACCGATACCTCCGATTACACATACCCCTCAGGTAAGGTCAAACTGATTTAAAGCTAAGGAGCTTTACACTTGCTGCTTGATTGGATTTGTCTTTATTTCATCCCTCAGATACAAAGCCCTGGCCACACAGAGGCGTACATGGATGGCTGTTTCTGTGTGCTGGACTCTTTCCTGTATACTTGGGTTCACCCCTCTGTTTGGCTGGCGTAACTACTCCTTGCTAACATCTGATTTCACCAACACATCCTCCTCCGTCTCTCCACCCTGCACCTTCCTCTCAGTTATTTCCCTCCCCTTTATGGTTTATTTCAACTTCTTGGGATGTGTCATGGCCCCCCTGCTGGTCATGACTCTCCTCTACACTCAGATCTTCCGGAGCCTTCAGGGCCGTCTAAAGGAAAGCTGTCCCCAAGCACAGGCTTCCCTGCTCAAGGAGAAGAGGCTGGCCTGCTCCCTGGCTCTGGTTCTCATTTTGTTTGCCATCTGCTGGATTCCTCTGCATCTGATGAACTGTCTGCTGCTGTTTCAGAGTCCACAAGCTGTGACACGGGGGACCCTCTATACAGGCAGGTAGCTTTTCTAGTAGTCTGAAGTTGGTATTTTATCTTAAATATCCCATCATAATTGATCGCACCACTTACCAGCAGTCGCAGTGAAATCTGACAATAGCAAATCCATTTTCCAGGTATCCTCCTGTCTCATGCCAACTCAGCCGTCAACCCCGTGGTCTACGCTTATCGCATCCCAAAAATCCAACAGGCCTACAGTCAAATATGGAAGCGCTTCATCATGAGGCTGAACTGTTGCCATGGGGACAAGCAAGTTCCCAATCAATAAAAGGCAGCCGAGCCTATCACACAGAAACATGTGGATCAGGAGGGGAAAACACGCCCTAACAAAGGAGCAGACACCTTTATCAGGAGTTTTCTCTCCCCACTCACACACAAAAATCTGACAATCACTCAATCAAACAAACATTTGAGACTTTATTTCACATGAACAACTGGGACACTACAGGCAGCCCCACAGTGTTTGAATTTGTGTCATGTTTTGTTAGAAAAAAATGCATTCTCTTACAATCAGTGCCTGCTTGTCCACTGAATTTATTTGTATCAAAGCTATCCCATCAGTTTTCACTAGAGGGTGCTGTAGACTAACAGGCTCACTAGCTACTGTTGTACACAAACTATCACACCATCAGTGTTGGTGACAAACACTATCACATTCACTGATTATTGGATAACCCATTTAAGTAAGACTTTAATCAGATGTACATAAATCAGTCATTTTACTGCCTCAATCATTTCATGTGTATATTTGTGCTGCTCATTTAACTTGCTCTTTCTTCCTGTTATCTACGAATAAATGCGATACTAAAATGAGAGTGTGTTGATGAATCATGTTCAGTGGACTCCTCAGGGAAGGCAATAGACTGTATAGTTATCACCTGAGCAGGGTGCTATCCCACCCACCAAACTATACAACCTACTACCTCACCCTGACAGAGCCCGGATCAAACACACCACACGTCCACGTCCTATTCGGGAACATTAAACCTAATTAACCTGTCAAAGCACAAAGAAAACAACGCATCATATTATGCTGACAAATCCATCCGTACGTATTGATTGGGAGCGGGGCTGCCCATCTGGAGGAGACAGTCGGCGAATGGCTGACTCAGCTGTCTCCTTGGGAAAGACAGTAGATTGTATAGTTATCTCAAAAAGCGGTTACACAACCCCACAACTATTCAATCTACTACCTCAGCCCCAAGGACAGCATCCACGTTGCTTCCGCATCAAAGATCCTCAAAGGTAATTTTCCTGCAATGGTACATAGAAAAAAAGACAGGGGGGATTATCTTGATTATTCTCTGTAAAATACATGCAAGGAAACACTTGGTAGTACTGCCTTTTATAGTGTATATTTCCGTTACATTTGGGATGTGTTCTATTTCTGTCCAAACTCAAAGAGCTCTTTTGTATTTCAGTTTAATATCGGTCTTCCTTTTTGTTTCTGGAACCCGGCACATTTTCACCCTTAAACCCAGCTTCTGTTTTTTGATAGTGTTAAATGTCTTGCAGGAATTTGTTCCATTAAATTAAATCAAAGACAAATTATTTAATGGTTAACAGACATCGGAAAGTGAGAGCACTAATGTGTAAAAAGCCCAACAAACAACTCACTGGCTTCCTGACTTGGATGTGATCGAAAGAGAGAAAAAAAAATGCTCGACTCTGTGCCAGGAATTTGTTTCCGTTTTCTGGCCAAAAAACTGAGCTCATTTCAGTGGGCTATCCCTGTGTAGGCTTGCTGCTGCTTCTCAGACGGTGGTACACACACAGATGCCTGCAAATATGGCTTCCACCAGCTGCCTCTGATTGAATACAAGGCTGGGATTCTGCCCCCCAAAACACAACAAGGAAACACAAAATGGCGTCTCGTTCATCGGCCATTTTAGGTCTGCTTAAAAACACTATAAGGTCCACCTTTCCGCTTTTTTCCTGAGCATGCTGTCTCTCGAAAGAGAAAAAGTGTCCCTCGTATTGACAGTGATGGAGAATCAACCTCGTGCAAAGCACAGAGACGAAGCCAAGAGCCCGAACGAAGCGCTCACAGTCATGGGTACAAAGTAAGAAAACTGTAACAACATTTATCAGACAGATGAAAAGTTCAAGGAGAAAAAGCACATAGAGCAGGTCACTGGGACAATTAACAGATCAGCCCTGGGTTCGACTAAAAAAGTTGGCACTAAACACGTTGATTTGTTAACTTTTAAGACTCACCCTCAGACAGCTGAACGCTCCACTCTTATTGGATAAAGGTTGGGATGGGCCAGCCAGTTAACATGGAAGCGACTGAAGGGTTAACGAGTGCCAGACTAAAATGCCAGACCTGGGCCTCAGATACACAGAGACAGAGTTAGGAGGTACACTGCCTGCATAAATTAGCATACAGCCACAACCCCTGAGACATGGTCCAGGCCAGCCCATAGTTAGCATGCAGTAGACCCTGCTAGTCTGATTACAGAAGACCAGACAGACAGAAGGGGGTGGGGGTGTGTTGGCATGATGCCCAACTCTGCCACCATGCCAGTGACAGATCTACGAGCTCTGTTCTGTCGCCGGGAAACGTCCCTTGACTGGAGCTGTATTTGGACGACAGACTCATAGTGAGATGACACAGTGTACTGGGGGAAAATGCTCAAACTAATGAAGATTTAACAGGACCGAGCATAGCCTCGAATTAAAAATATGTACACATTAAACGCTTCTGGGGAATTTTTGTGCTTCTGGGTTAATTGCGAAAATTGGCATCTGTTTCACTGCACAACTCCCGACTGTTTAGCAAACACAGAGGCCAATCTCGGTCAGTCATGTGATCTCTATTGGGCGCTGTTGTCTGTGATCGTGGACTTTGTCTATGGCACATAAAAGGGGCACACAAGGCTTGGTGGGGCAAATCCTTTTCTCTGTCAACAGCACCAAAATAAATGAGCCTTCAGCCAGTGGGGCAGCTCAGATGATCTTAAAGGAAAGGCAAAAAAAGTGGCCTATGAGTTAATCTCCGCTGCCTATCAGACAGTCTGTCTGTGCGTCTGTCACAGCAGCATTACAACTTAATGGTAGTAAATTCATATTAGCAAGTTATGTCCTCTCCTGCCCTCGGATAAAGCTGCACTGCCGTAACCGACCAGGATATGTTTTTCTGGACACAATTTCCTGTTTCAGGATCTATCTCTTGTAAGCAGTTACTCATGTTTCTTCTTTTTTTTAAAGACCCCATGTCAGATGTAGCACTGGAAATGTAATTTCTATAATAAACAGATGAACAGCAACATCATCTATCAAGCCCCTACCTAAATCTTCTACAGGCATTCAACATAACATATTGGTTTTCAATGAGTACATTTGTATAACACTGATAACACAAATATTAAATATGAAAGGTTTTAAGAAAATTCAAAAGTCAACACAACTCAACAAAAAACGATCAAAATGACTACAGATTTTGCTCATTTCTGATCAGAAGTCAGAATAAAAATGTGTGCTCAACGATTATTCTACAGACTTCTTACATCAACATGCTGTTCGATCACAACACACAATAAAACAACTTCAGCATCTATAACACAACAAACCCCATGCGAGAATCAGAACGCATTGTGGAAGCAATAGGCCGTAGCTTCCTCCCGACACTGTTGGAGGATGCAGGTTTCGCGGATTCATTCCTCACCCAATACAAACGGCGTAAACACACAAATTAATCAGCGAATCCCCGAACACACACAGCACACTCAGTTGCCAACAAAACTCCTCAGAATTGGAGCAGATTTTAGCAGGAAGCAGAGGCAGGGAAATACCTATTGGATTGCCCGGTCCCTTGGTCCGCGTGATGGGATGAATGCTTGGCAGACACAACGGAGGGGGCACCAGACGATTGGTACAGGTTCCTGTGTTTCTTTCTCTTTCTCTCTCTCTCTCTGAGCTGTGTGCCAAGAATGGGCAGTGTATGTGTGCCAGGCAGAATTTCAATAAGGGAGGAAGGAGGTGGTGATGGTGGTGGGCAAAGAGGAGGAGGAGCAGTGGGGGAGCTGGAGTTGGCAGAGGAAGTATGCCACACAATAAACGGCAGAATGAAGAATTCCCACAGTTAAAACGATGCAAATGGGTGTCTTGTCTTACTCGTGTCCAGTCTTAAAATGGTATCGAAGCATATGGCAGATACGAGAAAGAGGGCTGATCCTCAGAGGAGCGATATGGTGATTTTATTGTACATGCTTTTCCATCCTGCTCACTCCCTGAGGAATGCCAGCTTCCTACATTAAAGGACGAAGGACAGGAGCTCTGAGCGTCTTCCCACTTGGCAAGGTGCCCACTCTGATGCTCTGTATATCCTCATTAACTAAGCGCAAACACATAAGGCTCATGCTTGCGTATTCGCATGTATACGGATATCGATGCCATATGCGTGAAGTCAAACACACTGGAAGACACGGCACAGTGGCTTAACCTGTGTACACGAAAGAAAGTCATCTTATCTGATCCTGATTTATTAAAGCCTGATTAGATTAAAATCGCTTCTGGTCCTTTGCCATCCTCTGTTTTGCAAGGTAAAGGGCTGCACACAAGCCTCAAAGGCATAAGAGCAAGGTAAACATGTCAGGCAACGTGTTTGATAAAAAGATAGTATGCACCAGATAAGCAGAACTATAAAGGCAGCCTTTGTTTTGACTATCAACAATAATTTCAACCATTGAAGTGGAGCCGCGTTGAATAACTAGTATCAAGTATGAAGAAAAGGTGGCAGGGCACCCACTCTTGTAAATCTACAAGATTTCATATATAATAATGGAAAATGCATATGTATATGAATTGGGTTCTTATTTAAGAGAATGAGATGTATTATTTGATAAAAGAAATTAGGAAGAATCTCCGAGTCATTGGTGTATTAAGCTTAAGTATACCGTGCAATTACCCAGATGCGTTTCTAAAACCACTGAGTGAAGATAACGCAGATCAAAGGTTTACTTCCTCCTCTTCATTTACTCTCTCTATGCCCTCTCCTCTTCTCCACTTGTCTATGCTTTTGCCGATGTGCTGATGAGATGTGTGGTTACCATGGTTTCAAATGTTTCTGAAAGCTCAGATGCCTGGCATGTTGCTACACGCCCACATGGCACAGCATTCACTGATGCAACACAGAGCAGGCCACACAAACAAACGCTAACATGCAGGGTGTGCATGCATGTTTGTGTGCATATATACAAAGATTAGCGTGCAAAGTGTGAAAAGCGGTCATGTCAGGACAAAGCAGCTGCAGCTTCCTGCATGAGAAGAGAAACTTCCTGTTGCCTCGCTGCAAACCGCGGCTGGTCAGCCAAGATATCAACCAATCAGCTATGTTGAGGCTGAATGCAGGAAGTAAGCCTGACTGCCTCTAGGAGAAAAACTCAGAAACATTATGAGGCAACACGATAAGTTCATCTGAGGATAAGAGAGGGGCGGGGAAAGAGCTCTCTCACTCCTGCCTCTCTTTCTGTCTCTGTAACCCTTGTTCTCTCTCAGCTTCTACTTTCTTAACCTTTTCCTCGTGTCACTGTCACATGTCGATAACACGAAGAAAGGTTTCTTCATTTATTTTTGTTGTCAATTATTTTGCTGTCTAATGTTGGTTTTAAGTCACAGTTGCTGATGGCAGAGAATTAGGAGTGGTATATCCACGAATTGTGAGGGGCACGGTGAAAGGGTCTGCCCATATTCACAGTTTCACAAACACGTGGCACGAAGGCGCCATCTTAACATAGAACCGTATTTAGATCCAGATAAAGTATTACCATAAGCCAGTCCAGTTAGAGTGCTTGAAAGCTCAATTTGGTTTTCGTTAATTTGCATATCCTGTTTTAACTCATACAGAGTGCAGCATTGGTATTATGTTCCTGTGTCAGGGTATAACTTCAGGCCTCTAACTTCAGACTCGAGTCAAAAGATGCAGGGTAAAGTTAAAAGATTTCTGAGTACGACATATCAATCTGTCAAATGCTACTCTATGCTTTCTTATAAAATAAACCAACAGCTTCACTGATCGAATGAAAAGGATCTACTGCAGAACACCAAGAGTAAACATTTCCTTTTAGAGGAGTCTGTTTGTTTCACCTCACTCTGTTTCATATCTGCATCAGTTTCCTTTGAAGTGCAAATCTTCGACGCAGTGGGTCAAGGCAGTTGCCACCTTTAAACAAACTGTCACACCTTGAGATGACAGAAACATAACAAACTGTCACACCTTGAGATGACAGAAACATAAAATTCACGCACAAACATCATGTCATGTTCCTGTGAAAAAACTGCCACATATTTGGGTTGTAACAGTGGCTGAAAGTGCAAACAGCACAAGAAGGGAAACAAAGTCAATACTGCCTCTGTATGAGCTATCACAACGGCTCATGATGATAAGACTTCCAAGTGTCCCACTTGTCCTGTGGCTGCAGCTACTCTTGTGCTGCCCTGAACCCAACAACAACTCTCTCAGTCGACCTTCTGAGGTCAGAAAGTAACCAAGGGCCTTTCCCACCTCCTGCCAGTCTACACAGAGTCACCTGTTTGGTACAGAAAGCCACAGTACTCCCTGTCAGAGCCTGCTGACCTCGAGCAGACAGGGGAGAGGAAGCGGGCGACAGGGAGAGAGAAAAAAGAGATAATGGAAGCAGGATAAAGAAGATGGTCTGCAGGGAGTCGAGGAGTCCGTCTGAGCTACAGAAAAGTTCCTAATGTTATGTCCATTGAGCCAAAATGGCGGCGATTGGAGTGCAGCGTGGCAACGGACGACGATAGACACATTTACAGTAGGAAGACCATGATGAAAGACAGAGAAGAGTGCGAGAAGACCGAATGAGAAAGATTATAGGGCTGTGAAAAAGATGGGAAGAGGTGTCGCAGGATAAAAAAGAAAAATACCTGGAGCCTGTACGTGAGCGCCGGGCTGGGCCGCAGGACTGGAGGAGAAGAGGGCCGTGATGGCGGGAAGAAGGGAAAAGAGAGGAGTTGAGCACACCCTCTGAGAGCTACACCCCCTTCCCACAATCCCCTCCTACTGGCGTGAGTGCGTCTGTCCGTACACAGGGTGACAGAGGGACGCCTGCTCTAACATAGCCCTATAACACAAACACAGAAAACGCACACAAGCCACAGTTTCCAACACACAGCAAAAAGAGAAAACAGAAGCACACTACACTCACGTTACTTGCAGTTTCATGTGCCCAAAACGAAGACAAACACACAGACGGAGAACACAAACACACACATAATCAATTTGCCAGCCTTTGGATCGCCCTCTGCTCTGCCCTGTGCTGAGTTTGCCTCGGTCCGCCTGCCCACTTTGGCACTGCTGCCAAGAGGGAAGGGGAGAAAAAGAGAGGGGGGGGGGGGTGTGTAGACACAGAAAGAGGAAGGGAGGGACATGCTGTAGCGAGAGAGAGAGAGAGAGAGAGAGAGAGAGAGAGAGAGAGAGAGAGAGAGAGAGAGAGGAGGAACAGAAAGAGGTGGAGTCAGAAAAAGAGTTGAGAAAGAGAGTGAGACAGACAGACAACAAAAAGAAAGAGAAGAAACTGTCGTGAGCAGACGCGGTGACACAAAACAGCGGGACAGCAGCTGGCAGCACTGAGGATTTGTATTTTAAGCATCCAAAACACACCCCTCACCTTGTACTGTACTTACTCTACTCTACCCTGCAGCCTCAGACAGATGGCAGGAGAGTCTTCTGCCCTGTTGTTACAATCAATAGATCAAAAAATCCTAAGCTGACTTGAGATTCGAACTCATTGACATTTGTTCTCTTCCCTCAGAGAGGAGTTGTCGTCATCTTTATTCTGCCTGCTTTTCTCTGAGTCTCCCTCCATCCTTTCGCACAGTCGTCCTCTCCCTCCATCAGGGGATAATATCTGCCCTCCTTGGTGGGAGGGGTTTAAGGGAGTTCAGCTAAATGAATCAATGAGCGAGGAGGGTGGATATTTCAAAGAATGTCACTTTTTCTACAGCCGCTGGCATCTTTCCCGGGTCTCCCTTTGCTTTTTCACACCAGCAAGACAGTTGAACACCAATGCAGATCTTGGATCAGCGAGCTGTCGCCTCTAGATGACCCCAATCATTAGGAGAGAAAACATAAATCCATCTGTTCATAAATGGCCGACCTTCTCCAAAGCCCTGCTCGGAACCAATCAGTGGCATTTGAGCGGGTATCCCGAGCCGAGCCAACCAATCAGAGCTCAACTCTGAGCTGATGTCATTTTGAAAATGTTAAGGGTAATAACAGAGGAATACTTTCTAAATAGCAAACTAACCCTCTCTTCCACAACTAAAATCAACCACTTAAAGACAAAAAACAACTTGTATTCTGTCTTGAAACAGTTAGTTCTTTCTGGCAGCTGCTCTAATACCTGACTTAGAAATTAGTTATTTAGTCCTCAAACTGACCGAACACAGACACACAGACATTTTTGGAGGGTTCTCCCAGTCCTCAAACACTCACCGCGGAGACAAAACAGACCACAATAGTCCAGTTTCTCTGCTTTAACTCTGCATGAGTCTTTTCTCGAAGATAGGACAATGGACACACACACCCACACACATTCATACTGTACACGGGCGCACACACACATGTGGTGCGAACAATCCGGTTCTGCCTCTTCTGAGGCTCAGATTCAGCCAGCAGGTTGGACAGCCCCTCAACCTGACGTCACGTCTCTTTTGTTGTTTATGCATTTATTTCTCTCCTCAGCTGAACTCTCTGAACCCAAAGTCTCCCCCCCCTCCTCCCCTCCCGTCCCGTCGTGCACTTACCCCCTGCCAAAGAAGGCGGGCAAATACAGTATGGCTTTAACAAGGAATAAGAAAAAAGAGAGAGACAGACAGACAGACACAGAGAGGGGAGAGACAGGGAGAAGGAAAGAAAGGAGCTCAGATGTCTCTCTCACTTTTTCTTCTTCCTCCTTTTCTTCTTCGATTGCTCCCTGCGTCTCTTCCTGCTTGGCTTGTAAAAGTTTCAGCTGCATGGTGGGCCGGCCTCTTTTGGCAACCGTCCAACTCCTGTCCCTGTGCAAGAGAGAGAAGGAGGGGAGGACAAATATAGTCACACAGCTAGACAGTACCGTACAGTGGCGGCAGCAGACCATTTCTATTTAATTCAGAGAGAGAGGATTGTGAAATTCCTTCAGTATTTATAATAGACAACAGTGAAGCATTTCACAGCATATTACATGTAAAGGACAAGTTAATAATGACCCAGGACATCAAACAAGAGTTTCAAATGGCTGTGAATGTTAGTATGTCTTTAACTCAGTGTGACAGCTGAGTCTGATAAGAGTGTGTTTTGCTGCTCACACCCAGTTCATACAGGGATACACTCACACTCTCCCCTGGTATCAATAACAGCAGCTCAGTTACTTGTGTGTACACGATTTACACATGCACACAAAAACATTTGAAAGTGCAAATATTTGCATTATTTTAGAAGACAAAGCTAAGTAGGCCCTCAGTTTCATAACTACATACATTCACATATGAACACTTGGTGTAATGTTGAGATGGTTTACAGAAAAAGTAGACTCATCACTTTAAAAGGTTTTTCTCTAAAATAAATTTAAATGCTCTATTAATTAATCTGAATACATGAGAAATGAAGCATTCACTTTTCAGTTCATCACAAATGAAATACATAATATATCATGATTCATCCATCAACCTTAACATAATTTGAATCATGTTTCCGATGCTCCTCTAAATTGTACCTACTATTTTCATTACGTAAAATGTTTCCAATGATATTGTGCCATAATTCCTCTTGGCATCAGATAATATGCCCAGATGTTAAGCTTATGAGCTAAAATACTGTAAAACCATTGCTCAGGTATGTGTTGACATTTAGGTCGTAGTATATGCAGTTTCAGGGGAACATGGAGTTTAAGGTCTTGAATGAGAGGCCAAATATGATTTGTTTTCTAGGGTTGCTCAAGAATAGCCTAATTATCATTAATTCACAAATGATCCAAACGCTGGCAAGTAAATGCTCCTTGAGACACAAGTATTCGTGATTTTGGGCTGTTTAAATACAATTGAATTGGCTTGTTTTCTTGAAGAATTTTAAAGACTTGACCATCGACTGTAAATAAAAACCTATACTTCAAATGTTTAGAGCATGGTTCGGACACACCGAATAATTTTCAACCCACCAAAAAACGTCTCTCATTGATGTGGATGCTTTTTTTATTGTCTAAAAGATATTAGCAGTAGCTATAACTTTTAATAGTAATGTTAGCTAAAAGCTACTAGCAGTAAGGTTAGCTAAATGCTACTAGCAGTAAGGTTTGCTAAAAGCTACTAGCAGTAACTCACCAGATTTCTCCAAATGGTGTGAAGAAATGTATGACTTTTGAAAATGCATAACTTTACGAAAACAAATGAGAAAACAAATATTTCCACAGGGAGCTTAACTGCTACTTACCTGACTGACACACGTTGCTTGATACTGAACGGATATAAGAAGTCTCCACTTATCTGCGTAACGTAGTGAATATTATCTACACTTTTAAACCATATAGACCTATGACTCTTCTTCGTTTCAGAAAGTTAAATGGACAGAAAACAATAACTTATAGTAATTAAGTACGAGATCAAATGTGGCTGGGCCTAACTGAAAATGGATAGTAGTGGCACTAAAAGCCCGCCAGATCCTAAACTAGTCTACATATGTAAACTGTAAGTGCTATGACCTCGTTCAGTAACAGGAGTCACTTAGCTAGATAAAAGTAAACCGTTTCACAACGTAACATAAAATGTGCTCAGTGGCCCTGATCTTATGTATAAACAGTAATGGCTCTGATAAAAACTTCACTCTAAAGACGATGTGCCCCATCTAGTGGTAAACCTTTGTAAATGCATTTTGTAAACTGCAAAGGTTTTTTTTTAATTAAAATTAGGTGTGTAGAATCACTTGCCATTTCTCAACATAAATGAGGAAAAAAATAAACTAGTATTTCCATTCTATATATTCTATTTTCCTTTTAAAGTGACCCATTAAACAGAAAGGTGTTAGAAGAAAACAGTTGTCGAAGCAAAAGGTGAAAACACTGGAGACAGGCCAAGTAAACATGAGAGGAAAAGATAGAATAAAAACAGTAATTCATGTAAAATATCAGGAGATATTGGACTGGATATATATATTCTCTTTCCATTTTAAACATTTCCAGTTGTATTTGTATGTTTGTAGGGCTTTCTGACAATCCTGATTTATTCTTAAAGCAACGTTAAGTGATCAATTTGTCAAATATCAATAAAAAGTCAGGCAGAGATGATGACAAAATAACAGAAGTAGAACAGAATAATAAGATTGAAGAAGAGATTGAGCACTGGAAATACAGTTGAATGTCCTTTCCTTTGTTTCCAGACCAATCTAACCATTGGACACTGAAATTAAGGGTCTGCCCGAAGTGTTGGAGGATCAGACACATAGATTGAAATCCAGATATGTTCTACTTTTAAACAGCAATATAACAAAAAACAATGATGTTGACATCTTTGAAATCCATGCCAATCTGAAGATACAAATTAACCATTATTTTGGCCAGATTTCCAGTTGTAAACTACTTTTTTTTTCTTCTATCCCCTGGAGAAGCTGGGAAAGAAAATAGGCTACCCAAAATTACCTGATCTCCACTGATGCCGCAGACCTCAGAGTGAAATAGAGAGAAAACCTTGTACAGACAGGTTGATGTACAGACATGTTTGTACATGCCAAAAAGAAACTAGCGAAGTCCAAATGATGTTTGGCAATTTCTCATCTACTGTATATTTCACTCTGAGGCCTGTTTAAGGTAAAATCTATATTGTTTGTGTAATTTCCTTCATCCCTTAACTTTATATTAAAGTTCTGAATAGATCATCTTAAATTCATCAATTATTTGAAATGGCTCTTTGGGAGTAATTTCATGAACTCACAATACCAGTTCTACCAAAACAATAGACTGTTTAAAAATCTTGCTTAATGCCTATAATTGTAATCCACTTTTTGTATTGATCAGTAACTACTATTGCCTATAGGCCTCTAAAATATCGAAGAGTGTGGCCATACTGCCTCCCAGTGGCCATGTATTCACCTCAGATGTCAACATTTAATCTGCAGCATTAAACAGGAGCTTATTGTCAGCAGTCGAGGGGCATGTTGAGAATAAGAGTGTTTAAGTCTCTTTGTCAGTCTCATGACATTTCATTCAGAGGCCATTACATCTCCTTTTACAATAGATTCTCTGTTATGTGCATGCTGCCTAAGCAGGGCCTTTTCCTCTAATTACTCTACCTCGTAAATATGGGAGAGTAATACTGCAGGTGATGTAAATCATTAACAAGGGCTGACTCAAGACTATTTGGATCCGTTAGAAGCTTTGACAGCTCCCCACCTCCCCTGTGTCCCAATATGAGGTGTTTTGTTTCACAATATTGTGTGATATGTGACATTAAGGGGGACTTACAATCTTGTGAAGAGTAATTAGTACAGAATATATTTGAATAATACTGTGAAAATGTAGGTCAGAAGAGGCGAAGTGTGTCAGTCAGTCAGTTGCCAGGAATAAATGTGTTGTCCAGTCAGTCTCCTTTAACCCTTTATATCTACTAACTTGTTTATCTACTACGCAAGAGCACACTTTGAAATAATCAAGATCTGCAAGTTATATTTTGACATCTCTACAAGGCTGGGCTTCTAGATCAAGTAGCCTTATAAAGCAAGACCCACTCCAAGGCCATTTCAGTCTATGTATTTCATTTTTCACTAAACATCTGATAGGTTACAAAGGGGGTATCATTAATCAACTCTCTGAAAGGTGTGGCTCTGCATAGTGAATACTTTTAGTGTTAATACCTTAAGATCATTTTGCTGATAATACTTTACCACTTAAGTAACATTTTGAATTCCTTACCCTATACTTGAATTTGTAAATAAAGTGTTTTAATGGTCTACTTCTTCTTGAAATATAATTATAGGTTAAAATATTGAGCAGCAGCAAAATAATTAAATTAGCAACACCTTTACCAGGTGGGATGATCACATTAATGCATGCATAATAATAATTCAGTCAATTAATATATTGGATTCTAAAAAGGGACATAACGCACAAAAAGTATATTTTGATGCTAATGCTTTTGTACTTGTAGTCAAGTAAGATTTTGTATTCAGAATTTTGACTTGTAACAGAGTATTTTTACACTGTACTGTTGTACACTTTAACTTGGGTAAAACATCTGAGTACTTCTTCAGACTGTGTCTAAACAGTGAAAGCAAATAATCTGGGGTGAAACCACTAAAGGGACTACAACAGGAGCAGAAATCCTCGGGAACCCTAAAGACACAGTATTTTGCGTGTATTTTGTGAGAACAACAGAACAATAAAATCAGCACAGCCACCTATCCCTATTCCATTTTCTCCTCCGGCAGGAGTCCGGTGTCATGGGAGGAGTTTGCGTTGGGACCCACAAAACTTTTGCGTGTGCGCGTGTTTCGACGCCACGCCTCTGTGCGTTTTCCTCCGCGCGTTGATTTCATACCAAACTCATACTTGGCATTCCGCCTTTTTTCTGTCAAACACGATTATTTTTACCGAGGAAATACAGGCGAAACACAAAGAAAAGGCGCTTTTTCAACTCGTGTACACGGGCAGGAGTGTGTGGCTGTAACAGCAGGGCAGGAGAGCCTTTGTGAGGTGAGTGCGCTCTCAGATACTTCTTTGTTGTTTGCTGCAACTTTCATGCAGCTGCTTCGCTTCGTGTGTGCCTGAAGTTTTGGGATATTTTACATATTTCGCATTTTCCCGCTGCCGCTTTGCTGAATCAGAGCCTTTTTTTGTGATAAACAGGGAGTTCCTCTATTATCAACTTAGCTTCGTGTTGTAATAAAGCAGTGACTTTTTTCAGCGGTCTCTCGGACTTAGTTTGGAGTTTGTTGAGGTATTATTAGCCCGCAAGCTAACTAACTAGCATGCCAGATCGAGTGCGTTATCAGTGTTTAGGCTGTGATATACAGCGATATTAGAGAAATCTCCCTTGTTATAACACTTTAAAGCGTGTGTTCGGTGTTTTACCATATACTAGGCTGAGTTACATCTAACTTTTTTCATACTTTGGATCAAAGGCAGATCGTGCTAACTCACTGTTGGCTAAACGGCTTTCAACCATTGAGTGTGATTTCGTTTTTCCCTCTGCTAGCAGATTTACTTCATTGTGAAAGTTTCTTCAGCATGTAATACTGGTTTTACAGGTTCACACAAGTCGGATGAGAAAAAACACCTTTGTTAGTTTAGGTACACTCAAAGTAGTACTAGTCAGCTGAGGTGGCCACGTAAATCTGAACATACTGTGATGAGATCTAGCTCGGTTAATCATAATGTCAGTGCTCCCATTGGAACAGAAGGCATCCTGCAATGTGCATGTGTCTTCTCAGTGTTTGCTGAGCTCATAGCTGTATTTAGCTCAATGCTCTACTGGCTCCTCACTGCTCTAAACATCTGACCTTTTGGTCATTGGGTGCTCACGTTATAAAGCAACTGGCAGGGCCGCATAATGCACTTATGTCTTAACTTTGCATCACTGCCACTCTGATAAATGAAAAGTCAGTGGCTGTGGAGCCTCACGTTACTGTTATATTTCAATTATTATGCAAATTGCTCACCAGTGACTTTATACTCTTGACCCTACAGTAGCTGTCCACTTTATAAGATACAATATACTTTACATTGTATTGATGTTGAAGTTAGTAGTCTTTCACTGGATTAACATACTATATTTACTTTAAACAATGACTTATGTGATTTAATCAAAGTTAACTATTTTTTTGATGTTAGCTTTACCACCTCATTTTGGGGTTTACTTTTACCTTTTTGGTCTGACATAATTAAAACCCTATATGCAGAAGAGGTATACGTTTATGTATATAGCACCTTTTGTACACAAGGCAATTCAAAGTGATTTAACTTTGCTTTGGTATTAACTCTTCCTATGACCAAAACGATTTAAACTGAGCCATCATTTGTACTAGCGTGACAAAATATGGAAATCACAACACATCATTGTTATTACAACATTTAGAAGTGTATGTTGCATGAACAAATCAATAATTCTTTTTTTCAAATCAAAGCCATCCACAAAAAATAAAAACAATGTAATATAATATCTTACATAGTAGAGATAGCTTTAGTATAGAAAGGAACTTTGACTAGTTAAGTGGGCTGTTTCAATCTCGTATTGTTTAATCTGTAGGGCTTCAAGGTCCTAAACAGGTGAAAGTATAAAGGATTTTACCAGAAAAAACAGCAAAGATTGGAAAAAAACTAAAATAAATTAAAATTATTTATCAACTTGCTACCCCTAAGGATGTGAACCTCTGTTGTATTGTGAGAGCCAATTATAACCCACACAGTTTTCACTCAAAGTATTGCAAAACTCCTTAGAAGCCAGTCTATTATAATTTAGAAAAGTCATGAAGTATCAGTGTGATAAAACAATAATTTGTTTTTTTAGCTGTTAAAAAAAGGCCCATAAGGCACAGTAAAACTGTCACCCTCGATTATCACAATGTTGTTTCAGGCATTGCTCTTTCCTAACCATCTCACCAGGGCCTGTCTGATCGTTATGGCAACAGCACAGTCCCGTCAGCAGTGATTGAAACTGGGAAGGCCCTGTGCCCTAATGCGTCCAATAAGCCCACCACAGCAGGGGAAGCTCTTGCGACCACATCGATACTCTGTGGTTCTTTTGTGGCAGGGACCATGTTAGCCACGCTCTGGAAAACATTACACACTAGGCAGCATTCATATTGTATATGTGTACGTGTGTGTGAGGAGACTTGGAGCATCCTCAACAATAACAAAAGAATGTGTAATTTCCTCATGTGGCCTAAAGTTGCAGGCTTCTGGGAAGTTCAAATGACTTTCAAAGTAGTTTCTCTAGGACAGTTAGCTAAAGGAAAATGACTGTCTGGTCTGGCCATCACCAACTTCGGTAATCCTAATAGCTTGACCAACTTGGAGTGACTTCATTGACCTTGGCCAGTGTCTTTGTAAATTTACAGGCTCTTAATGTTTTGCCATTTTGCTTGTCGGGTCTTTAACCCTGAATGCCATGGCTATTAATACACCCTGTGCCAATGGAGGCTGTAAACAACCTCAAATGAATCTGATCTCCCTCCTGGTGAAGTGTCGAGACATTTGTAGTCCAAGATATCTGTCGCCATTCTCGGCAGCCATAAAGTTAATCCTGGTCCTGTCAATCCATCACATTGTGTTTGCCGTTATGTGGCAGTTGCAGGACAGCTTTAGAATTTATCAAGTCAGCTCAAAATAAGGCCCATTACATATAGAAATAAAAGTTTGATATATTATATTTGATTTGTATTGTACATGTACTAGGGTTGCAAGTAGGGATCATTTCAATTATCTTATTTAGTTGTTTTGTCTTTAAAATGCCTGAAAATAATAAAAAGAACTGCTGTTACAATTCGAAGAGACGATATAAGCAGATCTTCACATTTGCGAAACTAAAAACAGCACTTTTTTTTTTAGAATTCGGTCTAGGTCCTTTCGCTAATGGATGCATTGATTAATTGACATATCGTTTGAGCTCTAATTCCTCTCTCTTGTTTTGTCTGGTGGCACATTACATTCAATAATCTAAGAAAGTGGCTCTGACTGTCCAGGCTCTAATAACTAGCATTGATATTGTGTTTGTAGTTTTAAATCTAGAAATATTTTAGACCACATGAAAAGGCCAGTGCTCCATCCACTTCTCACTCCAAAACAACATATATTCTTTATGTTTGTTTCTTACTAAATCCCCTTTCTATTTCAAATAATGTGTTTGTGTGACGGATTTCAAGCCCGCTATTGTTGTCGGCAGCGGTGTGAGCTGGTTACTTCCAGATCTTTGGTGGGTTGAAGATACAGAATAATTATTTAGTTTATTATTGCACGTACACAGCCTATACACTTTAGGGTTTGCCTACATTACGTTAACGGATGATTTAAAGCTGCACTTTGTTTTCAAAACACCCAGCATACGGCTGCATTCATTTCTTTAAACCTTGCTGATTGCCATGCCTTTTTGTCTAAATACATCGTCTATCAAAACAAATATTACTCTCTGCTCGCACATTGTGGTATTATGGTGTAATGCTTTTTTAATGTGAAAGAAAACTGGATTCAGTACAAGAGCAGCAATAGTTAAGCATGATAGTGTGAGGCTACATTGAAACGAAGCAGCCTGACAGGGTAATGTTAGAACAAAATAACAGTGTAACTCAAATTCTTCGTGTTTATAATACTAGGACTAACTGACAGCTTAGGCCTAAGCCTCAGACTTTTAGCTCTACATCATGTATGTAGCCATCTGTCAGGTACATGTTTAGGACCTTTTTCACACGGTGCTTGTTTAAAAAGACTGAAAATAAAAACATTCAAACGTGATGCTGCCAGCCACCATTGTCATTTCAGGGATCAAAACAATATTTGCTGGCTAAATTAGAAGTTTACCGTTGTCTATCTATATGTACAAGGAGCCATTGTTTTATAAAAAATATTATTTCTGATAAGGAGTGAGACATCTTGCCAACATTCCTGTAAACTAGGCGATGAGATGATGGATGTGAGTTATCAGAAGTGTGATGTCCTGTTGGTTCTAGGTGTGTTGTGGCCACGAGCCGTCATCATTGCGTCGGAGTGGAGTTGCCGTGGCAGCCCTGACGGGGCTCAGGAGGATGGTGCCGATGGAGAAGTGGCAGACGGGCCGGACCGGGGATTGGACGGTGACCCCGAGGGAGTCTGGAGTCCAGACATCGAGCAGAGCTTTCATGAAGCTCTGGCCATCTACCCTCCCTGCGGCAGGAGGAAGATCATACTGTCAGATGAGGGGAAGATGTATGGTAAGGACCTGAACACTTAACATGGTTGTTTGTTATTATTTTAATTGTGTAAGACACACCTGCTATAGCCACTTACCAATAAACGTATTGTTTACACATATGTCCAGCAACCTGGGGAGTAGTGCTGCAGAACAATAAATGATTCAACTTCAGCCATCTACGCTGGAGGCATTATGTTTTCCTCTGTTCGTCCCATTCACATGAAGGCAATATCTCATGAACGCCCTAAGGGAATAGTTTTCAAATCTGGCACGCTGGTCCACTTGGACTTGACGGTGACCTGACTAGAATCTGGTGCTCAGAATTCACCATGACTTCACAAAACACATTTCTATGCTATAACTCCAAAATTCATCCACTGATTGTGACACCATTTCTCACCAGGTAGGATAAAAACATATCCATAAGGTCAGGAATCTACTTCACTGTGACATCATAATGTCTTGCAAAAACACACTTTTTCTGGCAATCATTTAATGGAATAACTCAGGAACAGAAGGGTGATTGTGGTCGGTAACTGAAATGTTGACACTAATCTTGGGAGCCCACCATGAAACTGTGGTGATTGATGGATAGAGATCCTCTGTCCTGCCGGGTGATGATGTGTGTGAAGCATACATGTCAATGAACTTAGCATCGAGTGAAACTACTTTTATTCATACATCCCAGTATCATAAATTAAAAATAAATCCTCAAGTGGCTCACAATTTGTTCAGCAAATTAATTAAAAATAGAAAGTTTATGTGTTAATGAAGTATAATAGCTTATGTTTTCCAACATACACTTAATTGGTATTTCTTTTACAGAATATTATGAATCTGACTTTATTCCTGAGTAAGCTAGGTGATCCACCGGAGATGGTCCTTGTAAAAACCTCAGTTTGTGTCCAGGTGATCTGCCTGGAGGTATTTTGGGACGGGGCTATTTATCTTGGAGGTCAGAGAGCAGCCAGCAATGACAGGCTCCTAGACTAGAGCAGGTTGACTTTTCAGGTCAGGTTAGGGCTAGCATATGAAGCAGTAAAACACACATTCCTGGACATTCATTTCTTCAAGTCTATTTTTTAAGGATCTGCTCAGGACACTGCCAGTGAGTGGAGCTTTGATGTATTTTGACCGTTCCTTCCTACCTTATTGAAGTCCTTGGCTGCCACCCAACATTCCTAACATTTTTCTTCTTTTTTTTTTGGCTGAGGGATGGCATTCCTGCCTGCAGCAGCCTGTGTCATGCGTTTGTGTATGTGTGAGTGTGTGTTGTGAGGGAAACTCGATATGTGCTCCCATGCGACAGAAAGGGAGAGTTTGTTTCAACGTTGCAGCATTTTCTCCTTTTGTGGAAGTGTGGGCTCGCTATGTTGACCACCCCCACTTCCTTCTGCATAAACAAGGATAGTCCCACTGGCTATACAAATTCACACGTTGGAGAGCTACCCTGACGCTGAAAAGAATCCCCACGGTCTCAGTTACCCTCTGCGCTCTCTCTGTTTTCATACTTTAGAGTCACTGCCTTTTAATACAATACTTTAAAAACCTTTGAATACATATTTTAGTTTTTAAATGTTGCTTAATTAGTTTTATTTTTAAATTATTATACCTATCGTTAACAAATATCAGTTATTTTAAAGGTTATCAAATTAAAGAAATACGAAAAATAAGATATAAAAAGGTAACAACTTTGCTTTACCATCATAATTGGTGATTTTTATCAGAATTTCTATCAGTGCTTTCCATCCGTATCAGACACTATAATCACATTTCCATTAGTGATACTTTAATACACCACAGGATTACAAACCAAAGCTGTGTTTGAATCCTTGAATAAAATTAATGTACTTAAATATTGTTTGATTTATGTAGATTTTTCAGAAGAATATCAGGTCATAAATAGGCAGTGTGATTTGTTTTACAAATGAAGTCCTTTTTAAACTTAAAGTCAACTGGTAATCTTTGCTAAATATTCATGGGTTAAAGTCGCTGAAATTACCTAAACAGGATAGATATGGATATCAGGCTAGAGCAGGTAAAACCACTTAGTGTTAATGTCACTTGACTTAGGTTTGCAGAATTTTTATAACGTTGTTAAAACCAGGGAATTGACTTTAAAAGTAGTAAGCCAAGTCCCAGATTCTACCTTGTCAAACTATCTATTTTACCCCAATACATGCAAATAAGTACCCCTACTGCTAAACCAGGCCAGTCATATTTGAGCTCCAGTCTTTGTCATATGATACTACTATTCACCCTTGGGACACCATAATTATGGGTGTAAGGAAAACAAATAAAAAGCCATTCTGAATTATTTATATTGGTTTAGCTATAATGTTATTCATCATGACTTATGATCTTGTGTGTGGTTTATTTTCATTGGCTTTCATCCTTAAGTTGTGTGAAAAGTGTAAATTGGACTCAAGTTATTCGATAAATACAGGCCCTCAGAAACAACGTCCTAAGGCTATCTTAATCAAACTGTTTTGGGATGTGGGGGAATTTTGTTGGGCCATTTACAGATGGGAATAACTCTGTTCGTTGCACACAAAGTCTGATGCAGATCGTCAAATACATATTTGGCAGGGCCTCTTCACACTCTGCTGAGAGATGGGCATACTGCACTGGCCCAAAGTGAAATATGCAGCTTGATATTTGCAAGACACCGTGCAGATCATATCATTTCCTTATATTTGAATTGTGTAACCCCATTGAAATAATGACCAAATAGATTTGAAAAAATGCACTTTTTGATGTCTTTTATACATAAATATGTATCCCCGGTGTGTAAGGAGACTCACAAAGTGTCAGAAAATTCAACCCTCTCTTTTCTTCCTTACCCACATCTCTAAAAACGGGGGTAGAAATGAGGTGATCCAGATTTGCTTCGGTTGTGACGCCACAACCGAAATGTGGGCTGGCTTTACATTGAACTCCTGGCAACGTCCTGCCCGCTTGACACGTCCCAACCTATCGTCCGCAATATACAGTTGCTAGCTGAATCCCCTCCGCAGCACTTCTGTGTGTCTGTGTATTCAGCAGGATGTCTGCAGGAGGGAATTAGAGTTGTTGTATATATTATATAATGTCACTGTTCTAGTGGTAAACACTGAAGAAAGAACATGTCAAGCTATGTGCTGTATCAGAAACAATGCGCAACGTGTATCAGTATCTCCCGGTAGAAAACTCTCTTCAGAGAGGAGAGAGAGCTGCATGATGTTCGAAAGGGGTGTGGCCAGCTTCAGCTCATCTCAAATGTAAAGCAACAGTCACAGAATCGGCACTTCAGGAACAGGGCTGAAGTAGAGGGGTATGACGCATGCTACAATGGGTGATCTGTTTGGTATTTTGAGCAAACCATTTCACATACATGTTTTGTATAGATATTGCCCTGCAGTATATTGTTCAAATATAGCATAATAGGAGACATTTAAAGCTCCTTATTAGATTACTAAGGCTAGATTATTGTTGAAGGAAGAAACAAAGAGATCTACATGAAGTTGGGATATTTTCGAAGGAAAATAGTTACTTGCAAAGGACAATCATCTATTAACACGTTTCTGATCTTCCAACAACCCTGCTGTGCTTGTGTCGAGGTGTAAATGACACACATTATAATAAAAGGCTCATGAGTTTACTGCTGTTGAAAAAGGGTCAGTCCTTATGTGGAGTAGTGTTAGGCTGCAGGAAGCTGCATGTGTCCTGTTTTGGGAATTGGAGCAGAATGCTCCGTCTGAGTCAGACCCTTCTGCTGATTTTGGGGAATTCTGTGTTCTGGTAACTCCACAGAGCTGACTCAGCCTGATGTGACCTAAGTCCTTCATCGCATCACTTCCCAGAAAGAAGGATGGTGATGTGGAGGGGTGCTTGCGTGAGAATAAATGGTTAAAGCTGTAGAATGATTTTCTAAGGCCTCATACTTTTTCCATTATCTTTGGCCTCTCTGCGTATGCGTAAAAGTGAGTTGCTTACGTCAGATAAGACTCAGTCCGATCACCAGGTGGGGGGTGGTAGTTGTGGGTGGCAGAGAAATAAGTCTTTAGTGACCCCATGTGAGAAGTCTTACAACTACACGGTGAACTCTCGTCTCTTATTCCTTCCTATCCAAACATCCATCTGCTTTGGAGCGCTGCCATCCAGCAAGCCCAATTTCACTCTAAATGATCACACATTGTATATCATATAGCCAGTGCGTGAGTGTGTTTGTGTAGGGGGATTGCCATAGCCTCACCATCTTAAACTTTAAGTGCAGTCTCATTAAACGTCCATATTCAGCTGGCGTCATTTCCAATGGAATGGAAAAGATTACCCATCTCTCTCGATCACCTTTTGCTTCATACCAAAGATTGCTCTGGAATTTTAAGTACAGCCTAAACCAGTTCCACCAGTTTAACACCATTGTCAGTGTGACTCTTAGGTTGAACATGAAGCTCTCATAGCCCGCTTTTACTTAAGTAGATTCATGTTTTAAAATACAAAACTTGATTATAAGAGCTGTGACCGACACCAAGCAATCGTTTATTTTGGTTGAAAGTTGTGGTATTTAAAGGACATTTAATGTAATTTAACCAGAACATCTTAGGATTTCAATTAAAGGATCACTGTAATGAACCCCTATTCAAAATATAATATGACTATATTGACTGTAGAGAAAATGTCTTAAAATACTTAATGATGAGGTATTTGCATCATACATATCACAAAATAATATGTTGTGTGTAACGAAGGCTTTATTATAGAAATGTTTAGTTTCTCCTTTATGATCTCAGCTATTGCTTTTTCCATTATAGGTCGGAATGAGCTGATTGCTCGCTATATCAAGCTACGAACAGGGAAGACGCGCACACGCAAACAGGTATGTGAAGAAGATGGTACATGTGTGTCATGATATAAATTGTTGTAATTTACTCATTCGCTTTTGATAAAAATTATTATTAAAGGACCCGTGGCTTTTTGAAATCAACCCGTGAATGTGTGTTTTTTCATGGGGGTCACCCTGGCTTCATAGGTGTCTAGTCACATTCAGGTTCTGGCACGTAAGAGGGTACGAGAATACCAGACCAGCATCAAGGTGGGTGCCCACTGACTCAACTCTCCCTTCCCTCTGTAGTCACATCCCCTCTTCTTTTCCTTTCCTTTTTCCTCCCATCCTCTGTCCTTCGTCCTGTCTTTCGTCAGGTCTCTAGTCACCTGCAAGTCTTGGCCAAGAGAAAGTCTCGTGAGATTCAGTCTAAGCTCAAGGTACACACGCTCACTGACTTTACCACGTTAGCTGCTTCGCTCTGCATGTGTCTCGAATCTAACGTTTAGATTAAATCAAAAACAACATCTTTGTTGGATCTTTAGCCACATCTCAAACTAAATGCTGCATTTATGAGAGGGCATAATTAAATAATAAAGCATGACATATCGATTAAGTGTTAACGTGATGCCTGGACTCTAGGGTCTAAGGCAGTCGCACTGATTCGTGGATGGAGATGAATAAATCCAGTTTACACATAGTTAGGTGCATGATTTGTAAAACAATCATGAGGGCAGCCATTTTTTTGCCATTAGCAGTGGGAACAGGACGTGGCATGCTCAGGCTTTGCAAACTCGTATTATTTTTAAACATTGCCCTCTGTAATTGAAGTCGTCTTGCGTTGCTCGGTATAAGGGTCAGATCTTTTGTCTGCATTAGTTTCTCATGGTATGTGGGAAATAGTTTTTATAGATGCATGGCAGTAATGATGATCTGTTGTCTTTGGAAAGTTTATTACATTAGATACAGTAGCTGGCTGGGTTGACCTAAGCATGTGAATGGCTGTTGTAGCAGTAATAAATGGCTCGCATACACACAGACACACAGGGAGCACTTAATTGGGCCCCTCGTCCATGTGCACATGACCAACTTCATTTTTCTCTTTAAAATCATTTCTGATCTCTGTCTCGATCTAAGAAACTTCCCTCAGTACTTTTATATCTTTTCTTTTGAAGCAGTTTTCTTCACTATTTATAAAGGTTGTGTGTGACATCTTTTTGCATTCTCTAATGCACATCTGGAGAACATGTTTAGATTTCCCCGCAGGTATACTTCCCGATATAAATGTTAGCTCCCAGTTTTAACACAGCATAGATCAACAGGATGTAACTTGTCATGTCAATGTTAGATAATATTTCTGGCTATGCTGTGTTTGAGTGTGTAGGTTAGGGGTGTAGTCATGATTTTAAGCGTTGTATGTGTTGAGGAAGGTGTTTTTCCTCATTCCTAATAGTGAATCTGTGACCTGCTGTTGTTTTTTATGTACTAAAGTTAATTAATAACGTGTCTTCTTTGCTATAGGCCATGAACTTGGTAAGTTTTGGATATATAACTACAATCTTTTGCTTCAGGCTTTGTGCTTTGTGGTTGGCATCACATAACTGCTAGCCCACAATGCAGTTTGACTCAGACTCAAAAATCCTGCTCATTACTCCTTTATGTTTTTAGTGGCTTTAGTTAAATACTGGTGACGGCTCCAGTTAGCTAGCCTGCTAGCTTGGTGCTCCTCCTGCTTTGGCATCCCACTGTATCTGCTTTGCACTCTGTCCTGTCTTCCCTCATAGTTACTGCTTCATGCTGAAATACTGTGTAACTTGTTGGCTGGCTTGCTGTCTGAACTGGCCTTGAAGGTTGGCTGCTTCTAAATTTGACCAGATTTTATAAGACGGAGCATTATCATTGTGTATTGCTTTTTTCTCTGTCATTCAGGACCAGGTATCCAAAGACAAGGCACTGCAGACTGTGGCCAACCTCTCGTCAGCTCAGATTGTGTCTGCTAGTGTAATGAAACCCCAGACTCAGTTCCCTCCACCAGTCAGAGTGAGACACACTCACACACACCCAAACAGACAAGCATCTGTTCTTTTCTACCTTGGGGTAAAGCTCTGAGTAATACTATCTGCTCCATTTCCCTTCTTTCCTTTTGTCTAGTTTTGGCCCGGCCCTATGCCAGGACAGGCTGGACATTCTCAGGAGTAAGTATCTCTGGCAGATTATTTGGTGTTGTTTGTTTAAAACTGGAAAATGTCTAATACTTAAGCTGGTACAGTTACACATCTTGTGTTCCTTTTCGCAGCATCAAGCCCTTTGCACAGCCACCATACACTACACTACCAGCCCCCGTCGCTGCACCTATCAGTAAGTCTGAACCCACAGATTTTTACTTTGTTCCAAGCAATAATGTTTGGTATGTTAATTGTTTTCCTGATATACATGTTTACCAGGCTATGAGCCCCTGCCTCCCCCGCGTCCCCCCGCCATAGCAGCTCCTGTATGGCAAGACAGAACCATTGCCTCAGCGAAACTACGGCTACTAGAGTACTCTGCTTTTATGGAGATCCAGAAAGAAAGGGAGATGGTACAGACATCCAGACCTTTTATAAAATACAACATAATACTTTTTTATGTCCTTTCCTATTTCCTATCCTATCTTATCACTTCTCCTTTCTTCCCTACAGTACAAACACCTTTTCGTGCTCATTGGACCGTCAAACCCGGGCTACAATGACCCCGTATTGGAGTCCATAGATGTGAGGCAGATTTACGACAAGTTCTCCGAGAAGAAAGGAGGCCTGAAGGAGCTGTACGAAAAAGGGCCGCACAACGCATTCTTCCTGGTCAAGTTCTGGGTCAGTACACAATACCAGTATTCACCCCTTTTTTTTACAGGCATGCTGCAGAAAAGTGGGTCAGGGTAAGTCAAATATGACCTCAACAAGTCAGGTAATTATTATGGCATTGTACAACGTTAAACACAGAATGCTTTCCAGTTTTTACATTAGATGCATTTGTGTATTTTAATTAGATAGTTAGTTAATTCGGTTTACAACCAGCTAGAGCAGAGGTTTTCACAGGAAATTACTTACTTTTTGGTAGTTATTAGGGAACATGAATTAACATAAAGGTGCCATGTGGAGTGTTCTTTACATTCAGTGTTAGTTATCAGGCTGCAGAAAAGAGTCGAAAGCTTCATTAAACATGGACTTTCCAATTCTACATCATTTTAATTTTGCACAGCTTTTTCTTTCGAGATGTCTACTCATTCTTTTTAAACTATACAATATGATGAAAGAGATTTTGAATAAAAAGTAATACTTTGGTACAGCCTTTGTTGCTTACTAAAAACATTGTATCCAGACAATGTTTTTTCAAACACACCGGAGCCCCCGGTTTGTTTTGTATCCAAACAATGTTTTTCCATCCCGACCCAGATGGTTGCATGAATACACACATCAGAGAGGGGTTTATCCATCTTTGTTATAAGCTTCCCTCTCTTGACACTCATTCTCCATCTTTCCCTGCTTGTTTCAGGCGGACCTGAGCAGTGACATCGAGGAGGGCTCCGGTGTGTTCTACGGGGTGAGCAGCCAGTACAGCGGAACAGAAAACATCACCATCAGTGTCTCAACAAAGGTCTGCTCCTTTGGCAAACAGGTGGTCGAGAAAGTGGAGGTAAGAAGCTTTTTTATAATGCCACATAAAGCATTTCATATGCAACCGTATTGAGATGTGGTTTAATTGTGTATGTGTGGATTTCTCTCACTCAGACAGAATATGCACACATGGAAGGAGGAAAGTATGTGTTCCGCATCCATCGCTCGCCCATGTGTGAATATATGATCAACTTCATCCACAAGCTCAAACACCTGCCGGAGAAATACATGATGAACAGCGTACTCGAGAACTTCACCATCCTGCAGGTGTGTGTGTGGGACCCTCATATAATTTCCTATATTATTATATGTTGACAGGTCTCTGTGTGTTTTTAATATAAAATCCTGACCGCTCTCTCTCTCTCTCTCTCCTGCTAGGTGGTGTCCAACAGAGAGACTCAGGAGACTCTGCTGTGCATCGCCTTTGTGTTTGAGGTGTCCACCAGTGAACACGGAGCACAGTACCACGTTTATCGACTAGTTAACGACTAGCAGCACATTGCGTGCGTGCAGAGACTCTCCACAGACTTTTTGATACATACAGCATAAACACTATTTCCAGCTCCAACACACAGAAACCCCACTCCTGTACTCTAAACACACTTGTTTTAACAGACCAACAGTCACACTCTAGTCACACCTCTTGTTTGTATGTGTATGCATTTCCATCACTGCAAACTAAGCACACCTTTTTTTTTAAAGCCCATGGCTTAAACACTAAAGTGAAGTTCTTTATTATAGATTTCTACAAAAACCCAGAGTAATGATCACTGAGTGTTGTGATGTAATCCATGAAATGATTCAGTCACATTTATGTCTCACCTGGAGAAACTTATTGAACACATCGCTCAATGTATCGAGGTGCATTACAGGTGTTAGTCTTTTTTATTTTTGTATTGTTATCCACTGACAAGCAAAGGAAAGAACTAAACTCATATGGGGTATTCTATTATCATATTCACTACAATGGCAATGTAGCTGTGGTGCATTAAAGATGTATATTCTCTTTTCCTTGCATATGTATTTACAGCATAGGTGTGACTGATGTGAGACCAGTTTGAATATCGATTGGCAATCAAATCATTTAATCAGTATTAATGTTACTATTTCACCATGACTTTTTCTTCTGCAGTTGAGTGTCTTGGTGAGGAATGAAAAGAGCCTTAATTGGGGTATCCTCCATCATTGCTTAGTGTGGAGAATCATTAATATACTCCACCTGGTTTAATCAAAACTCTATGGGAAATGCAGCAGAAAATATAAGTCTGCCCCTTCCCAGAATGCAATTCACTACATGTCTAGCGGTAAATGTCCTATTTATATTTGAAACACGTTGTAATGTGTAAAGAGAGCCATCCTTTTAAGTGTTTAAGTTAGGCTCACCTGTCTTTGGAATCAAAATAGTTCACAGCTAGTTTAATATTCACTTCACACTTTAGTGTCAGCAGCATTTTTGAATGAAAGAAATGACTGTTCATTAACAAAATACTGTTTTAACTCTTGACTGTGTGGGCTCGCTGCAGTATTTCTACCTCCACGTGAGTTGGGATAAGAATGTGCTTTGGTTCATAAAGCCTTAACCTGAGGAGCACTGATGTATAGGACGTGTACACTACACTTGTAATGGTACTGTTTATAAACCAAAACAAGGTGAATAGACTCGTTTTTGTAAAGATGAACTATCTTTTTTTGTATTTTACCAGCACGGCTAGAAGTGTTACTCTAAGCATCAGAAATGATGGGTTGTTTTGGTTGTATCTTTTTGGATGTGTGCAAAATGATGTATGGTACAGACCACACTACGGTCACCCACAGTGCACTGGGGTAGATTTTTGTCTGATAACACTAACAAATTATCCAGCTTTCATTGCTTTTTTTCCCTCTTTTGTTCAATGTAATATGTTTTGGTTTCTGGTACAAGTTGCTACCAGCGTTTTTTATATAGTAAGTGTTTTTTGACCCTATTACGCCCTTCCCAGGCAGGAGTATCTTTAACCATGTGAAAAGTGACAGCGATTTGTTTCGACCATGAAAGTAAAAGCCGACTGGTTCAGTTTTAAATAACCATATTCTCTTTCTGGTCAGCTAAAAATGTTTATTCTTTTACTTTTCCTATCACTGTAATCTGGTTGGCTGTGCCTCATCACTCCTTTGGTCAATTCTGCTCAGAGAATTAAATCTGTGCCTTCATGCTGTACCAATAAAATCACATGGTGTTTGCAAAATCGTGTAGCATTTAGAGTTTTTATACTTGGCTGCATGGGAAAGGAATTAATCCTTCATAACATCTTAATATCTTCTACATGTTAAACGTAAATTGATTGACGACGACAAGTAATAATGTCTGCTGTGTATTGTATTCCTGTATCTACAGCAATTTCAATTCTCTTTTTTTGTTACGTTATAGCCATTTGAACAGTTTTAACAACTATGAACCCCCCCTTGTGTTACACACTGAAAATGTCATGACAGAGGTTGCATTTCCCATTCGGTCTGCTAGATGGGGCTGTCACCTCAATTGTACAGACTTGTTGTCAGGCAGCTGTCGGCTGCTTAAAGAGTATCTTAGCACAGTGTATTACCATTTTACAATAAGACTACCCTCATAAAGGATTCATAACGGGTTTATAATTAGGTTATTAACTATGTTGTAAACACTTTATTAATCATTAAAAACAATTTCTAAAGCAGTTCTAACATAGTTTTCATACGTCAACACAGGCTCACTATTTGGCAAGATGACTAAGCATTATATTGGCTACCTAGTTTAGCCTACTTCGTCTTCATAAGCCAACATCCTTGGTATCTGTTGTTGACTGAATAGATTCTCCCATCCATCTTGATGTTTTATTTATATCTCGTCTTATAAAAGCTTATTAATGATTTATAAAGTGTACACAACCTAATTAATAAATTCATTACAAACTATTCGTAAATCCTTTATTTATAAAGTGGTACCGACCGAAGTGTCTACACTTCACAGCAACAATCTTATTTGTATTAATCCTCCCATGTGTTATTATCTTGGTTATTGAATCAAATAGAGCAATTCATTGTATAATGATTCCCTAATGTTAAAAGTACATGGATTAATGAGTTGCTATAAATGCATTCATATTGGCAGCTTTTTGTTTGGTCAATGGGAAAGTATGCTGCTTGTATGTTCATCACTAAAATGAAAAAGATACATCCGTGACATATTACAGCTTCTTGAGGGCAAAGGTTGATAGCTATCAAAAAACCTTTTGCTATGGGTGGATGCTATCAGCTCCACCCATTTACTATCATTCATAAAGATGCAGAGTCTGCCCTGCGAGATGCCATCTACTCAGCGACACTCACACATTCACCGCAGCCGGATCTGTTGTACAGTGGTATGCAAAAGTTTGGGCACCCCTCTGAGATTTCATGACAATTTGCTTTTCCTTTATAATAGAAGATCACAGCAACAACATTTGTTTTCCTACAAAGATGTAGACGTTTTAGTGTTTTCCAGACCAAAATTCTTAGGGTAGCATTACATAGTTTTATTATAATAAAATAAAATGCAAAAAATGGGATGTGCAAAAGTTTGGGCACCCTTATAAATAGCATTCATTTCAACACCTGTACGGATTTATAGCTGACAGGTTGCTGCACAAAATTGCTTTGATTAGCTCATTAGACCTTCAATTACAAAGACAGGTGGAACCAATCATGAAAAAGGCTATTTAACATAGGTAATAGCTGGCTGTGCCTGGCCTAGGTTCTTTCTTAGGGAGTGGCAAGATGGGGACCTCAAAACAACTCTCCACTGACCTGAAAGCTAAGATAATCCAACATTATAAATTAGGAGAAGGGTACAAAAAATTATCTGACAGGTTTAAACTGTCTGTCTCCACAGTCAGAAACGTAGTTGTGAAATGGAAGGCCACAGGAACAGTCCGTGTGAAGGAAAGATGTGGTAGGCCGACAAAAATAGGGGAAAGGCACAGGCGAAGGATGGTGAAAATGGTCACAGAGAAGCCACAGACCACCTCCAGAGAACTACAACAACATCTGGCTGCTGATGGTGTAGTTGTTCACCGTTCCACAATCCAGCGTACTTTGCACCAGGAAGAGCTCATTGGAAGGGTGATGTGCAAAAAGCCTTTCCTGAGTGTTAATCACAAGAAGAGTCGCATGAGGTATGCAAAAGCACATCTGGACAAGCCAGAAGCATTTTGGAACAAAATACTGTGGTCAGATGAGACCAAGATTGAGTTATTTGGTCATAACATGAACAGGTATGCATGGCGAAAAAAACACACTGCATTCAATGAAAAGAACTTGTTGCCCACTGTAAAATTTGGTGGAGGATCTATCATGTTATGGGGCTGTGTGGCTAGCACAGGTACTGGAAAACTTGTTAAAGTTGAGGGCCACATGAATTCCTTACAGTACCAGGAGATTCTTGACAAGAATGTTCTAGAGTCAGTCACAAAGTTGAAGCTACGCCGGGGTTGGATTTTTCAGCAGGACAATGATCCTAAGCACCGATCAAAATCCACCAAGGAATTCATGCAGAAGCACAGGTACAATGTTCTGGAATGGCCATCCCAGTCCCCAGACCTTAACATCATTGAAAATGTATGGATTTATTTGAAGAAGGCTGTCCATGCACGGAGGCCAAGAAACCTGACTGAACTGGAGACGTTTTGTGTGGAAGAATGGGCCAAAATACCACCTGCCAGGCTTAAGGGACTTGTCTGTGGCTACAGGAGGCGTCTACAGGCCGTTATTGCAGCAAAAGGAGGCAATACTAAATATTAATGGAATTATTTCTTAGGGGTGCCCAAATTTATGCACATGCCTATTTTTGTTTGAATGCACATAAACATGTTTCTGTTTGACCAATAAAAGTTATTTCACTACTGAGATGTTTCTGTTACCATAAGGTATAACATATGTTAAAATGAAGTTGCTGCTTCAAAAGCTCAGCAAGTGACAAACTGATGCAGTGGTTTTCCTAAGGGGTGCCCAAACTTTTGCATACCACTGTATATGAGATGGCATCTCTCCAAGGCATACATAGGTGATAAGAATCTTTACAGTCTATATATGACGAGTTAAATAGGATAGCAATACAAATATAATTGCCCTAAAGATAAAAGTGATTGGTTAACCCATGTTGCATGTGCGACTGGATTCTCCAAACTCTTAATAGCAACTGGCATCTGCATTGTGATCTAACCTTTTTGATGTATTCAATAAGAGCCAACAGTAGAAGACAAGCTGTAACGCTTTAAAGACACATACACGCTTAAACTCCTCTGGCGGCAGACATTAGTCAGAATGTTATCTGTCTGGAAAGGCTCAATTAAACAATAGTGTCCTGCAAAAACTACATGCAGTGAACAGTGACACACACACACACACACACACACACACACACACACATACACACACACACACACACACACACACACACACACACACACACACACACACACACACACACACACACACACACCACACCAAACACAACAAGCCCTTAGGCAGGGTGTGGTACTTGCTGGTCACATAAGCCTGCCAACATTGCAGAGGTACTAGCATATAGCTGAGATATTTCACACGTTGCTCGTGTTGTATTTCAATTTAGATCAGTAAATGATTGAGCTATTAAGGAGCACTGCTAGTGGTTTAGTTACTAAGTTACTTTAAAATCGAATACATCTGGCTTAAAAACTACATGAGCATTGTTATTTTGGTCAGTTTAACTTTACTGCGATGTCATGATCCGATAATCTGACCTGCTCTAAGGAATTTCACACTATCAGACCATAAAACTAATGTTTGACTCATGTTCGTCCCTCTCTCAGATAAAGTTTATGGTAGGGATATATACTTTGTATGAACCGAGTGGTTTTCCCTGGTCATAAACACACTTCAAAGATGTATTACGCACATTGCAGGTTTAGGGAGAAGGGTGTGGTGGGAAAGTGTAACCTGCAGAAACGTAGCCAAAACATTCCGGTTAAGCAGAAAGCATGTGCTTGATGTGTCTCCTATTCTTTTATTTTCTCTCTTCTAACTGGCTCTGCTATTTTCTCAAGCTGAGATATTTTGGCTCCTGCCCTGACCTCACATTTGTCATTGAGAATTTGCATAAAATAAAAAAGAAGTGCATCTGGAGTTTAGCCCAGCAGCTGTCTATGGAAAAAACAGGAGTCTACATTACACAGGTTGATTAATTTACTTTGTAAAGATGATTAAAAAGGACATAATAGAAGTGTGGGAGAGAGAGAGAGAGAGAGCGAGACATGACACAAAGGCCCCAACACTTAATAAATGTTGGGGTAATGAACTATCCATTTTAGTAAAGTTAAAATCTTGATGATATGGTTCATCTTTTCTGTCTTTGCCTTTTAATTAAAACATTTTTTAATCCAAAAACCATATGCCAGCTGACGTATGGAGTTACAACCGACTGAAGGAGCAATGGATAGAATCAACATCACTAAACATGAGAAAATGGAAAGTTATAGTTCAGTAATGAATGGATTTAATATATATATATAATGTAGTTTGCCATGCCCTGCTTGAACATAACATTGAACTAATTTTATTCAGATGTTACCGTAGAAGTCAGCGAAGGTATTAGATGTACCGTTGTAAAATGGAACAAGAAGCTATGATTATGATAATATATTTGTATGGTAATATGTGTTTTTAATAAACCCCAACAACTTGTAAACCCTTTAGAGTTAAAGTGTTATACAGCATAGGCCTATTATTCCTAATAATGAATCCTGTGATTTATTCTATGTGAGGCGTCAGATACTACCATATTATTTTCATTACTGATGCATTAATATAAAACTCAAATTGTACCTGAGTAGTTGGTCAAGGTGTAGCACTTTTTCATATTTTATGAGCTCATGATACTGTTTATTCAAGTTTGTCAATCTAAAATCTATATATTTTATCGTATGGTTTATAGGGTGTCATTCCACCACCATTACTTTAATCTTTAACAGAAACAAAAAAAAAATCAAAAACCGGCTGTTTATGACAATCAACTCAGGTGTGCAGATATTGCACTCGCTCCCCCTAGTGAACTCCCTCCGCTCCACCTCCACAGGGTGCGGCCCAGAGGGTGGAGTCCACCGTCGCTGGGTTGCTCTCTAAACATTTTTGCCAACCTCCAGACTTGGCCCTGTCAGCTGCTCTGCTCTAGGCTGAGTCGAGCTGCGTTTTTTATTCGGGTCTGCACTTTATTTGGAAACTGATTGTCAACCGAACCGTCCTTGAGAAGGGCACCGACCTGGGAAAATGATGGTTCCGGAACCGCTGCGTTCAGCTATGACTATCAGGGGCGTGGAGGACACGTCGCTCGCGGTGCCGTCCGACAACAGGCTGCGCTCCGGACAGCAGCGCGTGCTGGATCAAGTGCACACCATCAAGAGGAGCAAGTCAAAATCTGGGAAGAACGGCACAGTATCGCCCACAGCTATAAGTATGGAAAAAATACTTTATAGGCTACATCAACATTAAGATTACTCCCTCATTCTACATGTTATAACCTCTTTATTTCGACAGTGAGATTTGTTAAGGCATCCTTAACCGATGCATGCATATCATTTGTTTGCTCAAATTAAATGGTTGTTGGTGTAAATGCGTCACACAACTTTCCCTTCAGTGACATCCTGCAGACAGATTGAACGTGTTATTTTCCAGCACTGTGATCAACTTTGTGAGGAAAACAGACCACTCATGGTGTTCTTTGTAGGTGGTAAACACTCCTGCTGCCTCCAGTTAAATAGTAATCTAAAGTTAGTTAACTGCGAAAGAAACAGGCAGGTGAGTTGTGTTGAACATGTTGAGGGGGTTCCTCCTCTAAAGTGACAGTATATGTATCGGAGATGTGTTGCTAAGGCCATGATAGACTCTAGGTTCACCGTCTGAAATATGATCCTTGGTTGGTTGCTATTAAACAAAACGTTTTTTGTTAGTGTAAACTCTGGGAAGAGTCACACACTAATCCTCCATGAGCGGGAGTGTGCCACAGAGGTTTCTGTTAGTTATGCAGCCCATGGGGTTTACACACAGCCAAAACACAGGAATGTGTATGAAATTATATTTTAGTCTTTCAAAACAACCCCGGTATTTGGCCACCAACATCGAGAGAGAGAGAGAGAGAGAGAGAGAGAGAGAGAGAGAGAGAGAGAGAGAGAGAGAGAGAGAGAGAGAATAGCAATATTAACTCCATATGTGTTTGTTCCTTCAGGTTTTTGTTTGTCATTCTGTCCTGTTACAGGCATCATTTAGGTGTTATGAAGTTGGCTAAAAAGAGAGCTTAAAGTAACATCAAGATCTGACAAGAAATATTTTTGCTGTGTGCAAGTTTCTACATAACACACAACAGAATGCTATTCAAACTATATTAAGGAAAACAATCACAAGGTTAATGTTGCACATACACCTGAGGCTGCTCTGTTAATATTGCAACGTACTTGTTAATAGAATAAGCTAAGTAGTGCTAATGACTCACATATAGCTAGTAAAGTTTCAGTTTTTTCCAGATTAGACAGTTGGACCCTCTGCGCTGGGGATTTTCCTGTTTGCAGCCAAGACATTATTAGATATTTGTGGTGCAGCCCCGACATAATACTCATGAGAAGGAAAACGCACACCTCAGTAATTCCACAAGCGGAAATTCAATAAGAAATTGAGGTGATTGGATTTGTGAGAAAGTGCTGCAACAAAACACCAAGCAGACCTTCCAGAAAAGACCCACAGCAACGAGAGTATTTATTTATTTAGTTTCTATGTTCAACTCCAGTGACTAAACTGGACATATGATTTGGCCATGTCTCCCTCAGTGTGCAACTGAGCATCTTGGATCACTTGGCAGTGTAAGGACAAATCATGCTTCACTTAATCGTTGCTTTAATAACTTTTGTAAGACAAAATATAACAAATAAGAAAATAGATATAGCTTAACTGAATAGTTCTTTATTAATGGTATTCTAAATCCTACAAAAGAAACGTGAAGGGTAATATCATTCAAGTGTAATTTTTTGGGATGAAAAAAAAAATTGTATATAATGTTCTAACATTAACATTAACAATAAAGTATTAACATAGAATTTAATTGAAAGAAATTGCACCTCATTGAAACCAAATTGAGTATTGGTATTGGTGTCTCTGTATCCCTATGTGAAACTCAGAACACTTAAAATATCAGCAATGCTATAAAGTACTAAACTCATCCCATACGTATTTTTTCAGTAACTGACCTTTTAAAGACTTTCTAAAATGTAGGACAGGTCTTCATTCATGTTTTGTTCCCTGCATAGACCTCATGTATGATCACGGTGATTAATATGGCGTTGTTTTGACAATCATAATCCTGAAATGGTGTGATGAAGACACAGCCTTGTGGGAGAGTTACGTCTTCATGAATCATCCAATGAGACAGACAGGCTAAGGCGCATAAAGGCTGGATTAGGTTTACTCACAAACACAAGCTGACATTATGACATGTCTGTCTGTGTCTGACTGAAGATTGCCAGTCATGCATATAATCGATTGTGAAAAGATTTGTTGTGTAAAATGAACTGAAAAAAAATACAGAGCCATTGGTAAAACACTTAACACGCTAATGATATCATTTACAATCAAATTCTAATTGTTATCCATTTCAGCCTTCAGTATTAAATCAGAGGTTATACAAAAACCTTTTTTAAACAAATATTTAATAATTCAAATGAATAATAAAAACACAATTCATTAATAGTAATGACTGAGTTAAAAAAGAACAGCAATATAAGAAATTAAGAAAAGAATGTAAGTGTTGTGTTAAACGAGTAAAGTACTGCATTTGAGGATTTGCTCTTGAGCTTCATGATACTGATGTGTTTGATGGTATATGGATGCAGTGAAGTGTCTCCATGTTGAAGAAATCCATCTATTTTGAGATGTTTAGTGTTTTCCTACTTTATCTGTTAAGGAGGATGGTCCTCTCTGTGACTTTAAAAGCGATGAGTTCTTTTTTAATAGACTCTTGATAGGCTCATTTGGTGCATCTTTTTTAGTGCAGTGGGTTCTAATGTAAAGCTTTCATACATTTAAGTGTGGGTTTGTATGTCATTTAGAGATTTTACTCCATGGGATCAACTAAGTAAAGGACTGTGTTTGAGTTTAACTGCATGGTGTTGTGAGTTTTCCACCATGCTGTCTCCGTTGTTGATTTCAGTTTTCATATGTCTCTTCCGTTAACAGGCCCACTACCGCAGTCGCAGTCAACATATGAGTTTGGAACCTTCAAGTTTTCTCCGACCAAACTAAACGGCTTGTTCAGCCGCTCCAACTCCACTCAGTCAGGAGGCTACAGCAGCAAAGTGGTAAGTGTTTCTCTCATGTAACAGCCTTGAGGTTTACCAAAAGTCAGTGCCCAGACCTAACATTAAAGGACCGACATGGTAGTTGTAACTACTGTTGTCAAAGATATTAAACAGTGCATTACTGTTTTATTCTATTTACCATTTGTTTCCCAAAATGTTATGGGGATGTAATGAAACACGCTTGCAGTAACCCGTCATAGTTAATAGATATTGATTACGTTTGATCTGCCTTCACTTTTTTCCCATAATAAAAAAGGGTGCTGTTGGTGGAAATGCAGAGTAGGCTTCTTAAATTAAACTAATAACTAAATGACTACTTGATGTTAGCATAGCTTTGAAAACAATGATATGAAACAAACTATTTATTGCATTTAAGGAATAATAAGTGGTTTGCTTACAACAAAAACTGAAAATAAGAGCTAGCCTTACTCTTTCACCAAAAGCAACCTGCCTGCACCTCCAAAGCGAAAAAATGAACATGTTATAACATGTTTGTTAAATCCATAGAAACATAATCGTTGACAAATATTGTTTTGGAGTTTTACTGATACTGGACTCCAAATTATACAGTTCAAACTGTGTGTGTGTGTGTGTGTGTGGGTGTGTGTGTGTGTGTGTGTGTGTGTGTGTGTGTGTGTGTGTGTGTGTGTGTGTGTGTGTGTGTGTGTGTGTGTGTGTGTGTGTGTGTGTGTGTGTGTGTGTGCGCGTGTGCTGGCCTGATGTACTGACAGTGGCTTGAGGCATGTCTAGGGAGTGTGGTGAGGTGTTCATGTTGGGTCGTTATTAGTTCCTAAGATTATTTTCTGGTACTTTGTGATTCATTTCTGTTACGCTTGTTGTGAGGTTGAGGCATCTGTTTTAAATGAATGCTTTAACAATATGAATATTTGTTTAAAAAGTTAAAGAACAAATAGAACTGCATGATCACAAACCAAACAGCAACTGCCCAACTTCCTCCACTCTTATATAGTTAAATATATGTAGAATAACTTATCACCCTAACTCTGTGATAATCCTGCTCAGAAATGATGTCAGATCACTAGATGTCTCTTGACAAAGTTGAACATAATCTTGCTTGATTCAAGAAAATGTTTGATTGTTGACCGATGTTATTGATTGTCATGAGTCAGCTGTGAAAGCTTCTGCTGGGAGACAATTCATATTTCATTCACAGCATTTAGCCAGGCATCAGAATCTGAAATCTGACTGATAGGTTAGCACATTTATGCCCCTTGAAAAGCTAAACAAAAGTCAAAACAGATATTCATTATAGAAAATAATATGGCTCCTGCTGTTGTTTCTCTGCTGCTTGTATTTGCTCTGCTGTATTTGCATCCATCTCTCCAGTCTGGCCTCTGTTAAGAGAAAGGCCCGGCAGCTCAGTCGGGCTGTAGCCAAATGAAGGGAGCATGCAGCCCTGAGAGTAAACACGCTGCCAGTGCTTATCAAAGATGTTGTTGACACATCACTCAGACATCATGCTTTTAGCTTGCTTAGTAGCAAGGCCGGCTATAGTAACTAAGCAACTAGTCCAATGTAAAACGGGAAACAGAGTCGGTACATACAGTCTTCAGTGTGTGTTTGTATATATTTACATTGTATGTGTGTGTTACCTGCTTCCCCATTAGCAAATATACCTTCTTAATAAATGCCATAATTCAATTTAAGACGCATACATGTCAGCTGCAGAAAACGTGTTGTGAGTTTGTCAGCTAGGATATTTATGAGATTTTGGTGCTCATGGGTGCATACTCCTTTCCTTACTAACGTTTAGTGGGTACAAAGATGCATGGGAATTTTCCTCTCTGGCAGATTTTGGATTTAATTGTACCTTTCTTTTAAAATAAGCCAGTAGAAGACCAAGGCTTAGTTGAGAGAAAGTTTAATTTGAAAGAATTAGCTAGACGTGTTCTGTCATTTTGCTCTTCCTGAGCCAAGTTTCACTCGTATTTGTGGCAAAACTTGAAAGCCTGCTTTGTACACACACCTTAACACGCAAAAGCACACACACACTAGTGCAAACAAAGTCAATATAAAATGATACATAAACCAGGCATAATTATGTCTGATTACCGTGTTTAATGATGTGCTGTGTCTGACACTGCACACACAAAGATTCTCTGTGAGAAACTGCTCCAATGTGCCAGCAGTCTTTTAACACAACTGCCTGAGTTAGTCTCCAATGACGGATATTATGTTTCTCTGGTTTGTTCGTTTGTCGGTGCACTCTGTTGCCTTCAGCATGAACCGAGGAAGAGAAAATGTGTGCAGGCTTTGTGTCAGGTCAAATTCCTCTGTCTTGGTTTACAGGGGATTTCTTAGAAAGGGGTCTAATCTCTTCTTTTTTTGTGAAACAGATTGTTACTACAGAAAAACATTAAGGGGATACAGTAAGCAGATAATTGTTACTGCCATCCATGTATAGCAGGGGTGTCCAAACTTTTTTCACTGAGGGCCACATACAGAAAAATATACGGAGAGCTGGGTCACTTACAGAGGTGAATATTACCTCATAAGTTAAGTTATAAGTTAGCAAAGCAAATCAAATGTAGGTGAATAATGCGCGATACTTAAAAATGCTGTGATAAAAAAAACAGCCTACACCCCATCTCTTTTTGAGGTTTCATTTATATTGTTGGCAGCTCATTCCTTAAAACAGAAGCCTCAGATTGCTGATAATAAGAGTAAATATGAACGTTCAATTTCAAGCTTGTTATAGAAATAAGTGATTGGTTTTTTTTTATTATCAACTAAGATTTGTTAGAAAATGGTTTAAATTCTAAATGACTGAATTTATTTGAAATTTGGACTCATTAATATATTTTAACATATATATTTGAGAAGTACAATATAAGACAAGCAAAAGTTTAACTTGTGGGCCATATTCCATTATACTTTTAGAATTAGCTGAGGGCCGATTCAAAATGGCCTGCGGGCCGCATTTGGCCCCTGGGCCGTAGTTTGGATGCCCCTGGTGTATAGTATAGTAGAGTACGTAATTTTAATACGAAAAAGCCACTGAGACTTACATTTCCTTTTTTTTCTTTTTCTAGGGACATACTCAGAGGAGTCGCACTCTATCTGCTAAAGCCTCCAAAGGAGCACATTACCTAAGCTCAGGTGTATGGGAACAGAACAACTTTGCCAACCAGTGCCAGACTTCAAATGGGCTGAGAACCGCTCGCAGTGACCCGGCCTTGGCTCATCAATTTGTTGCTGTTCCTGCAGGCGGAACCGTTATGGTAATCAGTCATTTTTATTTCGTACTGTAGAGATGCTTAATCAACATTGTCTTGTTTTCTTAAGGGAATACATACTTCAAACAAATATCATAAAAACTTAAAATACTCCACAATACCATTCTGTATGAGCATTGTAAATCGCTCTTTTCGTAGAGAACCAAAGGACAGGTGGTCCAGAACAACACCATCCAGAATCGAGTCAATAGACATAGCGTCTATTCTACGACCAGTAACCAACAGATGACCAACAGCCAGACACGCATCGGCAAGCCGCCCTCCATGCACTCTGTGACTGACGGCAGGATGGGCACCATCAAAATGTTCAACACCGAGCAGATATCAGCGTGAGTTCACCAGGCTTGCTTTGATAATTTCAGACAATACTTTTCTTGTATAGGTTAGTGGGGTAAATAGAATTGTTTACATCATATCAGCACATACATGCAGTATATTGCAGGTCAGTTTCTCAATAAAGTTGATTTCCTTAATTATTGCAGCCCATTCATCCTTTGTTGGTCGATTTGGCTGCAGCCTTTTCCTTTGTTCTTTTGTTAGCAGCTAAGAGTAATTTAGTATAAAAATTGTGTTGCGAAATTTGCCCATGTTTCAATTGACAAAAGAGCAATCGGCTTATTTTCTAATTTCCAACTATATGACTATTCCTGCAGGGTGAACAGCTCCGCGAACATGTCAGATATGACCCTGAGGCAGGCTGTAGAGTTCCTCTCTCACTCCGATGAGAATTACCAGCAACTTGGAGCCAGTTTCATTCAACACACCACCTACAAAGAGGAGGCCAGCAAACAGGAGGTCACTGACACACCCTGCATGTTTGCACACATGGAAGTTGTATATTCTCACATGACATCTGTGGAGTGACGGTTCATAATGGTAATGCGATTGGTGCTTATTCTCTGTTAACATCTTTTTGTATCATTTTTGTGTCCCCAGGTTTCCAAACTAGGAGGTATTCCGGCTCTTGTGACGCTGCTGCGGAGCGCCAACCCTGGGGTGAGCCAGGCTTCTGCTGGCGCTCTGAGGAACCTGGTGTTTAAAGACCAGGCCAACAAGCTGGAGGTTCAGCACTGTGGCGGTATCGCTAAGTCCCTGCAGCTACTGAAGGAGTCAGATTCTACTGAGACCCAGAAACAAATAACTGGTAGGACTTTTTTATTGGGATAGGAACTCAAGATATAATAATGCATCCTGTGCCTTTTAATTAAAAAAAATATATATAGAAATGTGTAAAATTAAATTAAAAAGTTAAAAAAATATAATATATATTTTTTATAAATACCCTGTTCTTCATTTTCAATTATGGATACAATCTCTGCACTGATTCAGTAGATAAGGAGGACACAATTCAAGTAATAAAAATGATTATAATACAAGTTTAACACAGCTAGTGTCATTTAAGGCTTATTAAACCACATATATAAAGGCTATGAAAAAACAATTGATCTTCCTCCTTATTGTACCATATACATGTTAAGTTGGAATATTTGTGCAGTGCCACACTGAAGTTGAAATCTCTATATCATACATTTCTTTTGACAACGTTTTTTTGACCATCTACTTCAAGAAAAACAATATGTTTAAAAGAAATAAAGGACAGCAACATGATGCACATGCAGTTTTGTTGTAAACTCCGCCGTTCTTGCCATTTGAAGGCCTGCTCTGGAACCTGTCCTCTGCCGAAGAGCTGAAGGCAGAGCTCATCGCAACAGCGCTGCCCGCCCTGACTGAGAATGTGGTGGTACCTTTCACCTGCTGGTCAGACAAAAGCACCAACAACAACATCCACCCTGATGTCTTCTACAGCGCGACAGGGTGCCTGCGGTGAGAACATTTCATCAATCTTCTGTTTGATTTTTATGTCTTTAGGGTGGAGATCAGATAATTCACAACACGTTTTTTTAAATAGAGCAACATTTTGATGTCACAAACATCTTTGTCAAGGCTTCACGATGTCAACGGTTGATCAATTAGTTATTAAATGGTTTAAGTCATTTTCAAACAAGCGCCAAACTGGATAAAGTGTGGCGATGGACATTTTTTGTATTATTTAATGATATTTTATATACAAAACAATAAATTGATTTATAAAATAAACTCTCTGACACATTCATATAATATAGACAAATAATATTTACAGCAGTAAGGCAATTGCTTTGTCTATATCTATTATTTTCTTCTTAATCCAACAAATTGATTTTAAGTTATATGTGTGCAATACCTCAATTGAAGAGGAATATGTTGCATCTTTAGTTAAGGCACTCACAATTTTGTGTCTGTTATTTTATTCTACACAAGTTGGTGTTTCCTATTAAATTTAAATTAATGATTGATGTGTTTAGGAACCTGAGCTCCGGCAAAAAGAAGGAGAGAGTGGCAATGAGAGATTGCAGTGGCCTCATCGACTCCCTCATGAGTTACATGCAGTCCTGTGTGGCGGAGGACAACCCTGATGACAAGGTGAACTTTGTCCTTAATCTCATCTGTCCGTCAGTTGTCTCATTTTTACCCATCACCCTCCCCTTTTTCACATGTCACTGAATTATGGATGTGTGAGCTCGCAAGACCAGTTTTGTTTTTCAATTCATATCTGGTGATGTATTCTGGTTCCCTCATGTAGAACATGTCTCGTGTCGTACAGAGTGTTTTCATTCTCATTACATTGTAATGCAGCAATGCAATACATTTCACACGCACTATTACACACGCACGTGTAAGGTTAACACTGCAGGTGTGGATAGAGGTTTAGCTGATGCTCATTATTTGAATTTGTTTTGGATGTGAATTTGTTCTAATTATCAATGAGTAGCTCTCTGTTTACACAGATTTCTCGTGATGAAGCAGAGGGAGAATTTATTTTGACTCAGCTTGGAGTTATTTATTGCAGTAAACTGAAGCCGTAACTGGTTTTGCACTTTCGTTACTTGCCTTGAATTCCCTTGTAGTTGAGATGTTGTATACTTTATAAAAAAAACTTGCCTTTATGAATTTATGGTATTGGTAATATATACTGCACAAATGTAGCTTTATCTCTGTATTGTCTTCATGTGAGTTGTGTTTTACTGACTTTTTGATCAAAATATTTTACTTTTAATCAGGCGTAATTAACTAAACTGAATTTACTGAAACTCATTTATTAAGGTCAGCATGCTAATGTTTCTTAAATATTTCAATATAGTTTTTGTATTCCTGCTTTATTTGATTTTATGGTTTCTTGATAAATAATAACTATTACTTGTTATATACCTTGAGGAATGTTTTCTTAATCAATGTCAACCACTAATTGAAAAGCCCTTAAACACCTTTCCATGTATCCACCTTTTGGGCTCGACAAATGCTCGTAAAAGGAAATTCAATGGGAATCACTTTTTTATTATTGTCATCTGTCATGACATTTCAGTCACTGCCTCAATTATGGCGCTCTAGAAAATGCAGTGCTCTGTTTTATCTTCTATATGGAAGACATTTCAAATGCTTTTTCTTTAAATTTGTCTCATAATTTCCTCATATTGTATTTGCTACATCTTCTCTGTAAACGAAAAGCTGCAGTTACATTTAAAAAGTACATCTGCTGTGCTCCTCTCCTGTAGTCTGTGGAGAACTGTGCATGCATCCTCCATAACTTGACCTACAGGCTGGAGGACGAGTCCCCTGGGTGCTACAGCAAGTTCCAACCTGTGGAAAAGAAAAGCTCCACGGTTGGATGCTTCAGCCCCAAGAGCAGCAAGGCCCAAAAGGAGGTGGGCAACAACCGCCACACCTACACTTTCAAGCCTTTATTTCAGGCAGCCTTCCCCTTATCATGTCCTTCTCGTCTTTTCTCCTCAGTTTTCACTTGACGCGGTACGGGGGATGCCAGAGGAGAGCACCCCGTCAGGTGTGAACTGGTTGTGCCATTCCAAAGCCATGCAGACCTATATGTCTCTGCTGGGCTCGTCCAAGAAAGATTCCACCCTGGAAGCCTGCTGCGGTGCCCTCCAGAACCTCACCAGCTCCCAGGGATTTGTGAGTACAAAAACATAAATGATTAGGACCATTTGTCTGTTGGGTTTCAACATTCAGGATCATCTCAGATTAATTTGAACAAGACGAAGAGCAACAGGGATGAAGATGTGGTGGGAATAAGGACAGCATAAATCTCAATAACGACTGAGTGGTTATGTGAGAAATGATTAAAAAGAGAAAGTGAAATGCATGCTAATTTTAAATAATTACAAAGACAGCTGCATTTCTTCACAAAGATAATGTGTTTTCATCTTTCTGTGTTATGTTTGCTTCCCTTCCAGGGGTCCAGTGCCATGAGTCAGTTAATGGTTCAAAAGATGGGGGCTCTCATAAACATACCACCCCTTTTAAAATCTTCTAACCCGAGCGTGCAGAAGACTGCCCTGTCCCTGCTGGGTAACATGTCTCGGACCAGCAGTTTGCAGAGCTCCATGGGTGAGGCAAAGCATGACATGTTGATGTTTTTTTTCCTGCAGGCAGCAGATACATGAAAGTTTAGTGATTTTAATGTTTCCTTTGTCTTGTCTGTAGCAAAGCAGATTCTGCCTGAGATCACCAGCCTCCTCTCCTCTTCCCCGAAAGTGATGGGAAACTCAGACGAAACCATAGTATCAGCTTGCAACACAGCACGCAATCTGATGTTTGCCAACACTGAGATGAGCAAGAGTGTCGTCGATAATAGTCTGGTGTTATCAATGTGCGAGCTCAGCAAGAACGGGTGAGTTTAACTTGGTTTATTGAACTGAATTCAGCTTTCTCTGGCAAACGAAAATGGAGCTGTTGTGTTCGATAAGTTTTAACACAAATTCCTTGCCTTAAAGAGTTGGTTCACCCGTATTTGAACATTTTCACTAACATGGGGTGATTTTAAGCATTTATTCAGTATATTCGCCCATATTTTCAATTGACTGACATTTTTGCCTTCTTTCTGATACAATGACAATAAATAGTTTGTGTTAGTCATAGCACTCAAAAACACTTTTGAAAACCAGAGCAGAAAAAATATGTTACTCTGCCAATGGTTTACTTGGAACTCCTTTCTCTCAGAGAATTTCCCACCAAAACAATTGGCAACAATTATTTCCTTGTTTTAAAGTCGGTGAGTTAAATATCAAGATACGTTTTTTTGTGGTACCATCTTGCTGTAGTTATTGCTCCTTATTATCAAAAGGACATTTTAACACAAAAAAAGTGTATTGCTGTCAGAATATTTCAAAAAGATGTATGCCTGAAACGCCTTGTTTTACTTAAAATGTGAGGTTTGCATTTTTTCAGATTTTCACTATTGATCTCTGCCTTTCTGTCCTAGGTCTTTCCCAAAAGGCAGCAAAGCAGCTTCGCTGTTTCTCTACAGCTTATGGAATGATAAGAATTTGCAAGGCATTGTGAAAAAGGTAATTTAGAAAGAAATTTAAATGCTGTGTTACTGACGTTTTATGGCAAACACAGCACAAACCTTTTGTATCTTTAAGAGGTTAAAGCTAAGCACATGCCCACACTGCCTTACCGAGAAAAAGGGAGGGGCCAGTTGAAACTGGTGGGTGTTTGGTATTACTCCTCTGGGCACACAGTCACTTTCCCTTCCCACCTGCCACACCCAAAAGCTCAGTGAACACAGAAACAGTTCATTCTGGAATCCTGGCCGACTAGTTTTTACTGCTCACTGCCATTATGGGAAGAGTAACACTTGGATAATGGAAGAAAGATGAAGAGGAGCACATGACAGCAAGAGTGAACAGAGTGAAGGACAGACAAATATATATATAAATATATATATATATAAAAAGTATTTTTATGAAGTTTTTCTATGTGATATGAGCAAGAGTGCTTAAGTGTCCATCATTATTCCCCTTAAGTTACTGACATAGAACTGTGTGTGTGTGTGTGTGTGTGTGTGTGTGTGTGTGTGTGTGTGTGTGTGTGTGTGTGTGTGTGTGTGTGTGTGTGTGTGTGTGTGTGTGTGTGTGTGTGTGTGTGCCATTCTAACTGATTCTTTTTGTATGTTTTGATCCACAGATGGGGTTTGACAAATCACTTTTTGTCAATGATTACACCACTTCATTGTACAACATGATGCAACAGTGAGTGACAGCAGAGTAGAACAGCACCACAGAGATCGAGAAGTTTGATTGTTTCTGAAATACTTGCATCTGCATATCTTCCGATTTAAAGGCTTAGTTGGGCCACATTGAGCTGAATTCTTCTTATGAGGTTTAACTTTTTATTTTATTTTCCTGCATTTACTCCTGTGTGTGTGCTCGCAGTTGAAAACCAACATGTTTGGACACTGCTGTGGGCACACCCTTGCAACAAAGAGAGCAATCATTCATTGTACATCAAAAAGAGAGCTTTTCATTTCCTGGATAATTTTGTGGTGTGTTAGGTATGTAATTTGGATCTGTTTCTGTCTGTGTATATAAAGGGTGAGTGTGTGTTTGGTAGGTGAAGTGTGCATGGCTGCAGAAACCCGGTTCTTCCGGCCTGAGAAGTGCAGTACACCAGACAATGTTATCTGCAGGGAAAGTTACTTAAGCCATGCAGAGATTATCTGGTTTCCTGAATGCAATTGTTTGTTTGTATGCAGTTAAAATGTTCTTATCCTTACCTTCTGCTGCCTTAAGGGCTGAGCAGCCAAACAATAAAGTAATAGGAAAAGTTAAAATGAGATACACTTTCTGTATCTTTGATATTGTGGCTTTCACATGACAGGAAATAATTATAACTTTACATTGCAGTACTAAATCTAAAGGCTTTGTGCCTTTTGATTTAGTACTTTGGGCTTTGTTGTTTTGTCATTAGTTTTTTTGTTAATTCGTTTTTTAGAACTGTGTTTTGTCTTGTTTTAATAGAGTAATTGGAGACTTTTCTAGCTTCTACAATCTTAGTTATGTTCACGGATAACATACAATGTATTTTTAAGATATAAAATATTACAAAATGTTAACATATACTAAGTGTTATAAGTCTGTTAGATTAGAATGATACATATGAACTGGAATAGATTTTAACATTGAAATAGTATTTGTTAAAGTATGAAGCCTTCTGTAAAAATGTTTTTTTTATAATACATGAATCTGAAACTGTTCATGGACCCCCTGGCAGAGTGCCACAGGCTCAACATGTAACCCCATCTGTGTCCATTCACTTTGGTTAACTATGTATATAAAAGTGGAGCATTATTAACAGTCAGTTATCGCCCTGAAAACACTTTTGAGTCTAATTGAATAATTATCAACAGATAACATAACTCGACACATGCAGTGTTAGCTGCTGGCTGCACATTAAGAGCCTTTAAGTGTGATTCAACCGAAGTCTCAATAGGGAGATAATAAAGGGGCTGTGCCCTCGAACGCAGGTCTAATGAATTATTATCCGTCTACACCCCCTCAGGGAGGAGAAGTTGCATCTTTAACCAAACAGTATATGTAAATGATTTTTTATTTTAAAAAAACCTGATTCTTCACCTAAAACTGTCCTATGTAAGGTTTGCTACTTTGGCTAAACACTATAATAGGATCATTACTCACCTCATAACCAGATCTTTCAGGAAAGACACAATATGTCTTTCCTGAAAACCGGTTTTAAATCCTACTACAATGCTTTTTTAAAGACCCAGCACAACAAATATTTGAAGCAAAGATAATAGATAGTGAAAACCTTCAGGGATTTTCAATGACTCCAACAATAAACTACAGTGGACTGTTTTTGAGCTTTAGTTATCCTGCTGATGTTCCTTTCAATCTGGGAAGATTGATGTCAGTATTGCTTAGAAATGTGTTTTGTAATAAGTAAGAAATGTGTGTGTGTGTGTGTGTGTGTGTGTGTGTGTGTGTGTGTGTGTGTGTGTGTGTGTGTGTGTGTGTGTGTGTGTGTGTGTGTGTGTGTGTGTGTGTGTGTGTGTGTGTGTGGCTTATAATTAGGAGCTTCTCCTGTCACAGTCTGTACAGAGAATAAATAATGCATATCAAAAACTACATTTTAAGTTGTGCTTTTTTCTTCAACAACCAAATTCAAGTAATTTGGTATGCTAACAAAAGGTGCATGTGAAATAAAATAACTGAATGGAATAAACTTCAGTCTCTATTTATCATTTCTTAAGAGAATATAAGAGGGTATATAAAGTAATTTATCCCGAGGGTGATTTCTTTTCAGCAGTTACGAAGTAGGATGTCTTGAAGATCCCTTGAACTACTTAAGCTTTGGGTTGTTGTTGCAGCAGAGTTTTTGTGGTCTGTGTGTGCATGCCGTTCTCTGACTTAGAGGAGAACTATGACAACAAAAGTAGAAGCCTTTCAGCTGCATTTTTCGCACTGGGCATCGGGGTTGGATAAGATTTAAAAGTTTTAAATCCAAAAAGCAGATTACATGTTTTTGCATGTTGCTTCATAATAGATATATAAGTTCTTGTCTTCTATATAATCTAGATTTGAATCGCTTTTTAACCTGCAGCCTTTTCCACAGTATCTCTTTTCTCAGTTATACCGGACCACTAAGTTTGTTTTTAACGACGGGATAGGTAAAAGGTATTTTTCCCATCCTTTAATCTTTCAGGCTGTCAATTTATCAGTTCAACCACTGGAATGAAAAAAAAGCAGAAGCCATTTGCTTGCTCTCATAGGGGCTGCAAATCCTTTTTTTAATTAGGTGGAAATATTCTGTTAATAATTTAATTTGTATTAGAATAAAGTACATGTACTCCTTGACACTCCTGATTGGTGTAAATCTCAAACATAATACAGAGAATCCTCAAGACAAAGCAACCCCACCTGTATACCACAGCAACATCGTTTAATGAATTGACATGTTTTAGAAATCAACCAACAGATTCATAAATAATACTACCCCTGGCTTTTAATACAGTTTATAACTTTTCCCGCATATTTGGTGCTACATCAGATCCACCCAAATGACTAAATTGGTATTTCTTTTAGAACTATGTGCCAATGTCCCGATCGAAACCAAGATTGTGAAACAAGAATTGACTTTGAGATGACTTTTTGATTCACTTAGAAAGCAGTTGAAGGAGGAACATCACTTTTCATATGATGAGTTTTCCCACTGGGATTACAGCTGAATGAAATATGATTCATTCTATTCCAGCTTTGTGTGTGTCGGGTGGAGATCTGGGCGTTAGCCGGAGGAGCATCATGACAGTCATGTCAGAGCCTGTCTTTCAGTAGGAAGGTTTTTCTTGCTGTTTTTGCTCCAGGCTTTCTGCATTCTCGTCTTGAATACAAATTTTTTTAGGGTTCAGAGTTCCAGAACACACATGCACCTGAGCTACAAAGTCTGAAAGACAAGAAAGCCGTTGATTGAAATAAGAATTTATTTACCTCTTAAAACACACAGGATTTAATAGATGGACACCAACTGTAGCTGGAACACTGGATATAGTTAGTGTTGTAGGTGATGGTATTGTGGTGACAGGTGGGACTATAGGTGTGGCAGGAAAGCCAGGGCTTGGTTTGAAGCAGTGGCTGCTGGGCGAGACTGATGGTTAGGGCCTACACTGCTCACTCAGCATGTCTGCAGTTATTTCCTCAGGCCTCTTTTGGTCCTCTTTGATCTGTTGAAAACAAGGAAAGGTCAAAGGGGGTCAAAGAAGACATGTTTGTCCACAAAAAGCACTGAGAATGGACAATAACAGTAGGTAACATTTTGAGGTTGCAAAAACCTTTACCATGCATAAATAATGAAGTCAGCAAATTAAGAGACAGGTGTGTCATCTGACTGGCCTGCCACACCCAGCCATACAGCCAGCTCGCCCAGTTTGAGAGAGTAACACGGCCTCGAGGGGCCCCTGAGAGCTGGGCTGAGGCAGGGAGGGGAAAAGGGTGGGGTGCTCTTATTTAGTGATGAACACCGCTACATAGCCAATTTAGATGAAAACAGTGTTGCATGCTGTCATCAGTGTGTCAAATTATAGTTAAACGTTGACAAGTGCTATGCCTTTGTTATTCGAAACTCTGCAGCGTGACCTTAAATGCGCTGCCCGTATTCTTGGAACTTATATTTTGATATATAATATCTTTTTTTGTGTGAACTGAGTGTGCAGGCTAAAACTGTTAATTGGGAATAAAAACAGAATCGCATCTCTACTCTCTAGGGCAGGGGTGTCCAAACTATGGCCCGGGGGCCAAATGCGGCCCACGTTTATATCGGCCCTCAGCAATTTCAAAGTATAATGGAATATGGCCCCAACCTGAAACTTGTGTTTTCTTATATTGTACTTCTTAAATATATATATATATATATATATATATGTCAAAATACATTACACAGTAGTATTGTGTGTGTTAATAAGCCCACTTTTCAAATAAATTATGTCAAAGTTGAAAACATTTTTTCTGGGAAATCTAAGTAGCTCGTAACAAGCTTCAAAAATACCCTTCCTAGTTCCTCTTATAAGCAATCTGAAGATTCTGTTTCAGGGTTTAAGCTGCTCATAAAATAAATGGAACACTATTGAGAGCTATGTTGTAGGCTGTTGGTTTTCTTAAAGGATTTTCAAGTATCAACAATAATTTACCTACATTTGATTGATTTAGTTAACTGAGGCAATATACTTCACCTTTAGTGTGTGGCCCAGCCCTTTGTATGTTTTTCTGATTGTGGCCCTTGTTGAAAAAAGTTTGGACACCCCTGCTCTAGGGGCGTCCCAACAATTTTAAATAGAAAATGTACTTTATTTGTCATACGGAAAAATACTCAAACAGGGACAGATATTCTGAGGGGAGTTTTGGCTCTGGGAAGGCATCTACGAGTGTCGTAAATCTCTGTGAAAAGTGTGTGCAAAAAAAAAAAAAAAGCAGTTAATTCTTACGTTTTCTGATGATCGCTGACGCGGTTCCTCAGCACATTAATCTGCAGCAAAGAAAACAAAGGTTACTCAGAGGATGTTTTTTATGTCATGTGCCTTACTTCAACAATGTGTGTAGTGTTCTGTTGTACACACCTCATATTTCTGACTAGTTAACTGGTACTGAAGTTCAAACTTCTCAGCCTCCAGCTCTTTCATCCACTCCCACAACTCTTTAGCTTTATCCCTGGAACACAGATAGAAAAATATTAGAGCATGGTTGTTAAGAGTTTATTTTTCTTGTGAAATAATCTCCCTACTTTTTGTTTGTCGAGGTTAATTGAGACAATATTTTTCCACCTACTTGAGTCCTTCCTGGCTCAACTTCTCAATGTCCAGAGCTTTGCGTCTGTCGCTCAGGATCTTCTTCTTCTTCTCTCTCTCAGTCTGCCTCTTACCACTCCGCTTTTCTGTCTGTGGGAAAGTGAAAAACACCAGGATTCTGGACTAATATCCTTCACATGAACTACTTTAAGCTGCCACCATTAACCCTCCCACTGCTCACCAACTTCTGCATGTAACCTCCAAAGTGGAGGCTGGTGAGGGTTTTCTTCTTTTTAGCATCATCATCTGCTCTCTTCTTAGCCTCCTCATCCTCCTTACGAGTTCTCTCGTCCTAAAGCAAACAGAGAGAATGAGGACCAGGATTGAAATGTTAGGAGGTGGTTCATTGAATGCATTCAGGAAGTGTATATTACATTGCAGCAGCTTGAAAATGACTTTACCTCAAGACGCTTCTGTCTTTCTTTTTCTCTCTCACTGCGGATTCTATGCTGCTCAGCTCGCTCAGAACGACGCTTCTCCTGCACAAAAGATCAGCATCTTAGCACATCCTAAAGCCATTTTAAATGTCCTCTGTGTGAATAAGTTTAAATATGATTTTCTATAGCTTAACACTCTTACAATCCTATCCGTGAGTTGAATGAGCTCCTCTTCTTCCTTCTTCCTGCTCTCAAAGTGAACCTCAATCAAAGTCTGAAGCTCCATCAGATCTTTCTCCATCCTTTTACGATGTATATCCTTAAGAAAAAGGGGGTTATTGCTTCTTGTGCTTAATGGTATGGGACTTCATTGGTTTACATCATAAAACAGAAATCGGTACTGTTAGTCCATTACTCACATCAAAATCCACCTTCTCTCCATCTGGGATCTTAGGAGGGATGAGGTTGGGCATGATAAATGGCCTGGAGATTTAAAGAAAGAAGAAAAACACGTGAGGACAGTAGGGACAAAATGTGGAGATATATAAACACGGAAATATTTCACCTGTCAATGACATAGTGCTTGTCAAATGAGAATAAATTGCTCTAATTAAATCAAGCATGCCAAACAAATGTCGATGTATGCGTGTCTGTTCATGCTTCAAAAGAGAAGAAATTGGTTCATTACATCAATATGTTGTTAAAGTCTTTGCTTTCCAGTAATTTCCACTTCATTCCACAGTTGCATAATGAACTTGAAACTAGCCATGATAATGTAGGTGACAATTGCAAATCAGAAAATGTACATTTTGACATCCAAGTCTCTTTTAATTCGTTTTCAGTTTGTATTATGCATTCCTAACTTTATTTCAGGGCATTTCAATACTATGTCATTCTGAGCCTCAGCAATGTCAAAACATATTGATAATGCAATGTGACATGTTTGTATTATTGACATTATATGACATACTATGGTAGGTAGATATTAGGGTTAAGGACTACCGTGGTATTTCCCATAATGCTTTGGGGGATGTAAACAGGAAGTTTATTGGGCAACAGCATGAGGCACGTTTTTTTAGCCTATAGGATTTGTTAACATGTTGCAAAATTGCACCATTAAAAGTATGCCAAATAAGGCATTAGCAATTTATCACTGGATTACTTTGGTGCAAAAGAAACTTCTTAACAACGCGGGGATTTCAAGGAAGCTCTGGAGCAATAAGGGGTGTTTTTTTCTAACTTTTAAGAATTTTGAAGGATGGACACTGATATCCCTGCAACATGTAAGTCACACAAAGTCTGACAATACACGTGTCATATTTGTTTGTTCATATTTGTGTAAGTTATGACTCCAAAGAGGTCTAAGATTTTAGGCCTAAATGCGGTTTAACGTACCTTTATTATGTGCTAAGCTAAGCTAATCGGCTAAAGACTGCATAAAAGATGACCACTTATGAGTTCAGTTAAGTTGCCTTGATTCAGCTTTATAATAGATATTTGGTTTCAATAACACTACTCTAGAGGATTTAACTCTGTGTGTGTGCGTGTGTGCGTGTTTGTGCGTGTTTCAGGGAGTGTACTCACTTAAATTTCGGTTTGGCTTCCTCTGTTTGGAAAGAAAATAAGAAGTGTGAGATAACACACAAATGGGCTTGTCCAGACCACACAAAATCACCAAAACATTCCATAGTCCTAGCAGAAAACACCAGCATGTAATGACAATGGAGCCAGTGTGTTCACTAGATTTAGCAGATATTAATCTGAGGCCAACTCTTGTACAATCCAGTGAACTACATCCAAGTAAAACAGCAGAAAATTGACTGCCAACATTCATTTTTGATATATTTAAGATTTAAAAAATGTACCTCCTCCATCCTCTCCTTCCTCTTCTCCATCTGTAACCAACAGAAGATACTTGAGAGGCTTGTGTGAATGTGTGTCAAATAACTGAGTGTCAAATAAGTGAGTGCTGACAGACACAACCACATATCATAGTACAGTTCATAAAAACATGACAAATATCAAAATATTGTGCTGATTTCGTGTAGGTGGGTGTATCAGATGTTTAGTGTTGTAGGTTTCACCAATCATAATTAGCGATGTGCCAGACAGATTGTCTGGATAACTGGGAGATCACTTGCCACCTATGAAGGTAAGGCATCTGTGACCTCTGAATAACACTCTGCCAAAACGTGTGAACAAAGGCAGTAAAGGTTAGGCTGGTCTGTTCAATTCCAACACAGATTAATGTTGTCAGTAGTTTATAGAATACAATAAAAAGAAAATGCTTTTAACTCTAAGACATACCTTTTTAAATAGTAAAACCGGAGAAACTGATAATGCTGAAGTGGTCTCTTATTTTTTTCTGGAGCTGTATATCTCTGTACATTTTATTATTGTATTTAATAATGCCAAAAAAACCAGCAACTATATAAATGATAACATCGAAGCAGAAGTTCACTTAGTTTAAACCAGACAGGGAAACAGGATGTAAAATGAGGTATTGTAAAAGCGGACTCAGACAGGGCACAAGATCAGGCAGGCCACAGCCGCCAAGTGTGGAGACGAACTGCCGGGAAGGGGAGCGGGGTTTGGCATGTTACTCTGCCAGCATTGATAACATGACAGTGGTTGAAACGCCATAACTGCAAGCACCAGGACTGTGACCGTTAAAACATTTAAGACTTCATTCATAACTTTTTTTATAGTTGTATTTTGCTATTAATAATGTGGGGTTTTCACTAAGTTCCACAGCACACAGGTTAGGAATCAGTGAGCTAGAGGTAAAGTCTTTAGGACTCATCCTCAGGTCAAATTATGCATACACAAACTAATTCTTGGATACAAAAAGTCCTTTTCTGGAGGATCAAATTCTGTATTGTCATATGTGCAATAGCAACAGTGTAGTTTATTTAATGTAATGTAGTTTTGGCAATGACAATCCCAAAAATTGTCCAAAAAACACTATTCCTTGACCTCTGCGTGAAACCTCACAGGGTTAAGGAATAGTGGATAGGAGAATTCAAAAGGACGCAGGAAAGAGACTACAGTGCTTTGAGAATCCGACGTATTTGTGATGAACATAAACATTCTTCATGACTGTGGCGTCAAACAAGTGTGAGCATAGGACCAGCATCTGTGGAGGAACTCCAGGCCTGAAGGGTGCAGAGAGAGCTCACCCAGACACCCAACAGACAGGATGCAACCCATGTTTCTGGAGGCACCGATTTCACCTGCGCACCTCTAATCAAGCATGAGTATAAAATGTTTGGAGTTAGCTTGGCGAGCCCTCTTTGCTCGGTCTCCTCAGCCTACTGACAGCTCATGTTCAACCACAGACGCAACTGGTATGGACTTCAAATATTTTGTTTGAAAGAATCATTTGTTTGCTGTTTTCTGTTTGATTTTGATCTGTTTTGAATTTAAATGAGATGTTTAGTTTAATGATCATGATTGATGCATACTGATGTGGAATGTAATTTGCCCTTTTGTTTCTTAAAGGTTATCAACCTATTCTTCCTCTGGAATTTCACTTTGTGCCATCAATCTGAAAGAAAATAAATCACCAGAACGGAACAGAGTTGTCCCCTTGCATCATTTGTGTTGAACAAGCCGTTTTCAAGTTTGGGCAGAGCTGAATCTGAATCTTAACATCTGGATAACTTGACAATGACCAAAGGTTGGCGTTGAAATAAAAAAGTGAAACTTATGCTTATCACTCTTACCGTCCAGTCTGCACGTATTAATCCATATGAATCCCCATACGTATGATTGTAGTAACATATTTAAAAATACGTACAAATGTATTAATTATAAACTTTGCAGGCCTTCACGTCTATCACTGTGTATATCACCATTAAAACATGTCCCAAAAAGTTTAAGAAACCCCCTGCAACTCGGTAAACTCTACGAAATGTTGATTTTATTTGATCATTTCAGTAAAAAGGTAACGTTCATATTTCGCCTTTTGATTAATATAGTGTTGAATGTTCAAAACAATGCATTTTTGCAAGTTACGGAATAAAATTGCTTAATAACCACCGTAACTTTCATAATACGCATTTCTCAGTGACGATCGGTTGTTTCCATTAACGGCTTAATGCTGTGTCACGGTAAATGTTGTGGCCGCAAGGTGTTGTGGGACAGCATTTTCCCCTTTCTTTTCGTAAAGGAAGGTCCAGTGTTTCCTAAGCTGAAGGAGGTTATAAAGGAAGTTTAAGGCTCCTTTCCTATCATCTAGAGAATTTGGACAGCTCCTATCATGGATGCCACTTGGGTCCTTCAGGGTAATTTCCCTCCGTTAGGAACCTTCCTAATCTAAATTGACATTTCAACCGCACCCTAAGTCTCAGGCTCTGCCAACAATGCGACATACAATCACACATCAGGTGACAGCCGTCTAGGGTGTTTACTGATTTGAAAGGTAGGCTTGTGTAATATTATTTGTGTGAACAGGTCAACCATCCGTGTCTAAATGTGTAATCTGTAAACGAAAAATACTTTCCTGAAACGGAAGATGGAATGTAATGATAACTATTCATTAGACTAACATTTCTCCTACTCCTAATTATTGACAACAAGAGCGAGAAACGTCTGAAGATCTTTTGAATTGAGAAAACACGGAATTCTTAACAGTAAGCAGAGCCTTAGGGCTGGGATGGTTGGGTGTGTCCCGGGAATTATTTTCACCAAGGGAAACCAAGATTTGATCTCACTAAGTCACTGCTCTGTCACATACCTAAGTGAAGTGTGACTGAGATAGCAGAATATTTTCCCGTCTGTCTCTTGAGTCATTGTTACGGTCAAGACATATTAGTCATCGTTGCTTTGTTGTGCTGCACATACCCAACTCTACACTGAGATTTTGTCTTGCTGTGTAAGCATTGACAAATTACCAACAGTGTCAACTTGTCTGCACTGACGACAATGTGTTCCCCTCCGAGCTCTCACCTTGCTCTTCAGTGGCCTCCTCCTCTGCAGCCGGTTCGTCCTCCTCCTGCACGGTCTCTGGCATTGTACGGCAATAATTACATGGCAGTTAGAAATCTTGACACTCATTGGGTGTGATATAAACTCATTGCTTTACTGGAACCATAACTCTGCCTTGTCAATGGCCTGTTATTTGTCACAAGTTTATAGTGAAAGGAATCAAATGAGCTAATAAATCGTAATGAAATCTTTCTCTTTTCTCTTACTCCTGCTATTACAGCAGCTTGTTTGCACTTGTCGGGGTTGTGTCACCACATTATTTTTATTTGGCGTTTTGATTGACCCTGTGTACCCTAGTGGAAAGCTTGCCAGTAGATAACAAGGGATTAGTTCAAAATGAGCTACCTACCTCTGGTATTTAAAGCAGACGGCACTCAAGAGCTGGTGAAGTTAAAGTCAAATATAAATCCTTATCAGGTGACACGTGAGAAAATATCTCCATTGCTGACGGCAAAGAGAGACTGACTTTGTGGACTCGGACAAAGTTTTGTTTGGGCTTTTGACAATGGTATTTGTAATCTACAGAAGACAAATCATGATGATTTATTATCATAAATCAAACATTTAAAAATAAGTATGTATATCCTTAAATATTTGTATTAAATAAAGTCATCGATATATAAAGAAATGTTATACTTAATGCAGAAGAGAAGTAAATGACCTAACACCCTGAATGTATATCTTAATCTCTGTAGGCTACATTAAAATGTACTTATTTCTGTGTCTCTTTGTTTAGACTTTTATAATTGTCTGTCTTTATTTTTATGAGGTAGGTTCTGCTAACTCTACAGTATAACAGAATTGGTAACAAGAGTCAGAGTGAGATTAATTTAGCTAAATTACTTTTGCAGTTTTGGCGAGGTGATCAATCTTTCTCTACTGTGAATTCAATAACAACTGCCTCAGATGTAGGAATCCATGAATTTATTTAGCATTCATTCATTTGTATTTTATTGATTAATACATCATGTTTATCTTCCACACCCTACCAGTGTTCTCACTTGCCAAATGTTAAATGGATATGTTTAGTATTACGTCTCTCTTATACCTGTATAGATCTTGAGGTCTGCAGGATTACCTTTTAGATTTTTATTATATTTTTTAAACCAAAAGTACTGTGCATGTGTGTAGTGAGCTGCATGACACTAGTGGTGGCCTTTATTTCTGATTTAAAGGGTGTTGTTCTAAAAAGAAAAACTGCTGGTCTGCAATGCCACGTCCACAAAATCATCCGTCATTTACCATCATTTACCAGAGGCGTTTAGCTCAAAGCACAAGCAGTACCTTCCTCCACCTCTTCCTGCTTCTCTGCCTCCTCTTCCTCTTCCTCCTCCACCACCTCTTCCTCCACCTCCTCTTCCACCTCCTCCTCCTCCTCCTCTACCCCTTGCTCCCCTGCTGAGCAAAAGCACAGATCCGTTTAGTAAAGCCAGTCAGCTAGCAAAGCAGCCAGCACAATTATGAAAGGTAAGAAAGAAAGAAAGAAGCATTGAAACTCCAGCATGAATGATTTTGATGTACTAATCATTCATGACTTTCAGTCACAGCCAGTGATCGAAATGAATTCAGTGCATTTACTCAAGGACTTTACTTAAATTCGAGCTTGAGGTATTCTAACTTTATTTCAATATTGGGTTTTATATGCCTCTTTTTACTTTAACTTACTAATATTGGACGATATTGAATCCTTCTGCACTATTTGCAGCTATGTCATTTTAACCACAGGCAGCCTGACTGTAAACGAGTATCACTCTGGTATTACTGAATCATAACCACACATCATTTATTGATGACCGGATTAGCTTAATTTAGTTAAGTGTTCACAAGTCCCATACCTTCAGCGGCCTGCTCTTCTGAATCACACCGCCGGGAAAATACAAAAATAATGACATAGGGAGAAATGAAAAAATGTTATTCACACAAACACATTTACTTTTGCCGTTATGGTTAAAATGAAGGTTACAGGAAGAGAAAATCATTACAAAAACCCTTAGTAAATAACTTTTCCACTTGTGGATTTGCCAAAACAAACTGCAATCTTTGGCTCAACAAAAGTCTTAAGGCACAAACCGGTTCCTAAATAAAGCTTTTTCTTAAAGATGTCTTTAAGAAAACATCTATCAAAACTACACAGCTTTAGTGATAGTTTATTACATGCATCAGTGCTGTTGTATTACTGTATGTGCTGAGTCATGAGGAAACTACTTACCATCCACCACCCTGTGGAAGATAGACACATGCGTAAATGTTTATTTTGTGAGAAAAACTCATCGGTCATCACTTGACAGCAACGTACATCGGTCATCACTTGACAGCAACGTACATCTGTCATCACTTGACAGCAACATACATCTGTCATTCCAATAGCTTTAATGAATATTACATGCCTGTCCATTTACAGTATATTGTGTAACAGGGCGTTTTCTTTTTACAGTTACATATGACACATTTACAGTTTCATTCAGAAACATTAGAGGTGTTTAATGGAGCTTTTTTATGATTATTAAAAATGAAATCAACCTACTCCTCATAATCCTCCACCGCTTCCTCGTTGTCAGACATGACAGGGAGCGCTCAGGCGTGCAGAAGTGAATCTGAACATTAAACAGAGTCTATCAATTTACCTAGAATAAGGAATCAGCTTTATATCAACATTTTATTAAAGAAATACTAAGCTACCCTTACCTGAGTTAGAGCGATGAAGAAAGGGATCTGATCGATAGGTTTGATGCGCAGCAGAGGAGAACATGAGGTGACTCTCAGAGGATAAAGGGACACACTGTGTGACGGGGAAGAGGCTTTAGGACCCCTTGTTGCGTTATTAATAACTTTTTAGATAGCATGTACTCTCCTTTATCATCATTCCCTAAAAAGGCCACTGTTGGAGGGTAGTTTGTAGTGCCAAAAAAATCCAGATAAAGCCACAGTTGCCCGCAGACAATGATCCACAATCCACACACACACATTTTCTCCCCCATGTAAGGCAACCTGTCCCAGACAAAACACAGGCGTCCAACTCTTATCTACACGCCAAGATAAGTGATGTTACTGAGTAAATATTCATCTTACACTAAAAAGTGTTTCAGTTTTGTGTGAGTAAGTGAATTAAATAAATGTATGACAGACATGTGTGGTAATAAAACCTTTTATTTCTTAAACCGGCAGCATATTGCCCTCAATGACTCAAAACAAAAGGTATATTTTGGCAGATTAAACAAAAACATTCAATTACAACTCCAGAATTCCCATTATTCAGTAAAAAATATAGCCGTCATTAACCTTTAGACCTTCACCGTTTTAAAGTGCTAGAACAATTACATAAAGTTAGGCAAATAGCTGAAGAGTTTTATAACAAATATCACTTTTCTTCATCTCTCTTCACAGAATACTCTTCCTCACACATTAAATATTTTCAGTGTTTGACACATTTATACTTTAAGAAGCGATGCAGATGTGTTTGATTTTAAATCCTTTAAATTTAAAAGCAGTATTAACCTTATCAGTCTTTATTACTTTTCAAGACTAAACTCACTTTTTCTTTATAAGGCTGTTCTGCTGTGTGTTTTGGCATGGAAGAAGAAAAACAGAAAAAGCTTGAAATTAAAGAATCAGTCAGTCGTGGCATCCAATAATCATCCAGTTCTTATCATCTCCCCTTCTTAATCCTACAAATAACAAGGCAAAAACAGGGAAGAGTTTATTGTAAAATAAACAAATTTCATGTCATATTAATTATAAAATGATGGTCAAGCAGTTTGGGACAATCAACTCGCCTGTTGACCATTATAAAAGGACAGCCTTCACTTGTGGATTTTTCCAGGGCTGTCCTCTTCTCTCTTCTCAAACAGGCTCCTCTTACTGGTGATGTCTACATTTCTCAGGTCCTACAAATAGAAAATCAAAAGCTTATTTCTACAACACAAATCCCCAATAAAGAGGGCAGTAAAGGCAAAACATAAATTCTCTCAATAAACTGTTTATATACATGCTGATATTTGTTAGATTCGTTTTTCTATAAAGAATGATAACTGTAAACCAGTCAATCAGCATAAACAATATACAAGAATACACGTCTATCTTGTATATTTGTCTACATTGTTTCTCTAATGATATATTCTAGGCTTATATTCAAAGTGGATTTCTATTTAATTTCCCTTAAAACGTATGTTCATTTTCCACCAACATTCCTAAAAAATAATTGTCAGTACTTTTTGTTTGTCGAGTTTAATGTATACAGAAAATACAAAATTGGCTTTACCATGTGGTTATTTAATATAGATTATTTATTTATTAAAATACCAGAAAACATACTATATTGTGATAGGCTTTGTTATTTATATATTGTATTGTAAACCCCCCCAAATGCCCAACATAATGAAGGAAAAGATAATGATGCTTTCAGAATAGAAATACTGATGTCGGTCATGTATTTTAAATAATAAATAATCATAGATTTGGAAGGAAAAAAATGCGAGTTATCTGAAAATGTTTGTTCAGAGTTTACTGATATGAGGTCAGGAGCAGGAAGAACAGAAATATCCTGTTTGAGACACTATGGCATATTGCAGTATAGCTGAAAGATTGCTACTGCCCTCTGGCTGCTACACCTGTGTAACTTTTAAAAATTATTTTAAAGATATTGTTGAAAGTGGGGGGAAACGTAGCAGCAGACAACACTGCTCTAACCACTGAACTGTCTGGCGGCCCTTCAGGTGGACAACTGGACAAAGCGTAGGTTTATTAGAAATATGACAGTGCTAATGGTCTTACAGTGGCATTGTTTGAAGACCCGGTGCTGTTGGTCTTGTTGAGCCAGCTGGAGATCCGGTCTGACATTCCCGATTTGAAGCTCCTAAATTCCTGTGAATCCCCGTCAGAGATGTGAAACAATCAGAAGCCATACCTGCTAATGATATCAGGGTATTGCTGGCACATCTGATGAGCGATTGTGAGGAATGGATTTACCTGTCTGGAGACTCCAGGGCTGGTGGGGCCTGCTCCCTGCTGCTCCTTCTCAAAGAGACCTCTCTTCCTGGACACCTCGTCCAGCAGAAACAGAGTTCTCTGGGTTACGTCTGGAGAACGTGTAATGTCTCCCTTCTACGCACATATAGAGTTTAAAAATCAATACCGTAGAGTACAAAAATGGTGGTTAGTTGTGTAGTTTCTGCTGTTGAATTATTGTGTTTTATTGCAGAGAGTCTGACCTGTGCAGCCTGAGTCAGTCTCTCCATCTTCTCCTGGATGGACTTGGAAGAAATCCTGTGCTTGGAGCTGGATAACATGAGAGCACATTGAACAGGTCCAGCTGTGTACACTAACTTTTACTAAAATAACACTAATTCCAAGTTTTGGCAGATGGACAGAAACAAATTTGGCTCTACAAACTCACTTTCTCTGGAAAGGTGCTGCTTTGTCTTCACCTTCATTTTGGTCCTGGTCCTGGACAATTCACATTAAAACACTGTCAATCATATTTTGATGCACTGATCAGCATCTCATCTTAAACCAGCTAATATTGATGGAAAGTCTTAAGATACCATACAGACAAGAATACAGCACAGTGATAAGTATAACATTTTACAGATATTTAGTTTTGTGGATTATCTTTGGAGTGCAACACAAACACATATTATCATTAAATTAATTATGTTGATAAGTTCTTAAGTGTCTTACTGTGTTTGATTCAAACTTCTTGGAAGCCATCCTCACACTCGCACTACAATAAAATAAAGCAATCAACAATCAAACTGATGTAGACTAACACAAAGTCCCCAAACAAATAACCACAAGGATGTTTCCTTACCTCCTCTGCAGCGGTGCGCTCTCCTCTTCTTTCTTCTTCATCATCTGTAGAGTACCAGAGTGCATGTGTTTGTTAGCTAGTAGACCTTACAGTCGTCCAAACATCAGCAGCTAATGACCATTATAAACATCCCGTCTCTTGTGATGAGTGAGGGAGTAACAAAGCAACGCGTCAGCAGTAATAGCTTGTAAATATTGCTTCAGCTATTAGCATAAGCCTGACGCTCGAGAGCCACAAGCAAATTACTGTGAGCTGATAGTCGAACGACTGATGCTAGATTAAACAGTGTTTTAACAGTCAAATAAGCAAAGGTTAATGCCGGCATTCAGCTGTGTGTGTGTGTGTGTGTGTGTGTGTGTATGTGTGTGTGTTGGAGGTGTTTACCCTGAAAGATACAGTCCTGGAGCTCTGTCGGACGAACGCTGGTTTGGACGTCTGTTCGAAGTTGCCGTTGGAAGGAGAGCCATTCATCGTGGTCTGAGGCAAAGTAAAAATACATGTACTTCCCCATATGATCAGATATCAGTATTTAAATACAGATGAGATACAGTGAGCATTTCTTAGACGGTAGATCCAACTATAGAGTCAATGAAAGTTTGTTCTCATCTACATAAACACTGTAAGTTTTACTCTGAACACCAGAGGGTGCTGCTTCATTGAGTGAGAAATCATCAGCCAAACTCATGATGGAAGCAAAACATGATGATAGGTCAATTATTTCATTGTGAGTGTGTGTTAAAATACCTCCTGTGGGTGTCCATTCTGAACGGGGCTTTCGGCTCCCCTAGGAGAGGGGCTCTGGCAGGGCGACGGCCATTGTTCTCGAGGCGAGAAGGGGGTCGTCGGAGAGCGAGGGCTCATGGGACTTGCGCACCCGCTGGCGGAGGAGCTTTTGTCGAGTGAGATGGAGACAGAGCTGCGGCACCAGAAACACACGTGAGAGGTCAGTGAAATCTGTGAAACCAGTTCCAAGTCACAGTAAAGCGGAAAAGTATTAAAGTCCTTAATGCACTCTATTCACCCTGAGACTCCTTTTGACATTTTGTTTTGTACGGGCTTAAAACACAATAAAAAAATGGTGAGGGGAATTGTTTAAAGCCAATCAGAAAAACCAAATATACAGGCTGCCCCAATGACTTGCTCTCCAGACTTCTTAGACAATATACTCCAGAATGCATTAAACATTGTATATATAATCAGCAATGTCATATTTCATGAGCTATAATTACACCATATCTAGATAAATGATGCCTGATTTGTAAGCACATATGCTTGTCTTCATATGGTCAATTATTAAAATAATAAACTAGCCGATTCTATTCAGTTTCACTTTGGTTATGTTTCCAATGTGTACACTCTTCTCTGCTGAACTGTATTGTACTGAATTTCCGTGTCTGATATCAATAACCTTTATCTTATCTTAAAATAATGTTTGATCTGTATTTGATCCTTCCCGATGACTCACGTTAAAGAATAAAAGAACAATAGACAGAAATCGTGCTCGTTAACCTGACAAACTTGCGAGCTGGGTTTGAAGAGGGCTTGGGATCAAGGTCTTTTCTCGACGATTGTCCATTTTCAGGCTAACAAAGAGAAAAAAAACAGGAAAGACGATCAACATGAGCGCTCAGCATTCAAGCTTTTGAACAGAGGCACCTGAGACACGCCTTGCATGACATAACGTTTTGCAGTTATGGCCTAATTTGCAGATGCCCTGAGTTAGAGCCGACTGCCAGTGTAATAAAAGATAAAGCTGATAAATGACCTTAGCACGCCTTATCAAGGTTTTATAGAGGATTTGCATGGTCACTTGATTCACAGGAAGAGTGCGAGCTCAGTTTAGGAAATATTTTATAACTAGGGTTAGGATTAGAGTTAAGTACTTGTGAGCATTTTACACTCTCTATGTCTAGCTTTGTTCACCTGAATAGCACTGCTGAGTCTTTCCATATTTACAGAACTTGTTACATTAATATCTTTCCTTGGGGGGGAAAGTTGTTGTTGTAGAATCTAGAAAATGATTAACATGCCTCTCCCTCAGTGTGGAGTAACAGTTAACTGGAATTAAGCACACTGGAGGGTGGCACTAATGGTAGCGCTGTGTTGTGAAAAATGTATAGTTTGGATTTCAGTGTTTATGTAAAAAAAAAAAGAAGCCACTTTTGCTAGCACCATGGCTCTGGGTGTACCAATGATTATCTGTTGGTTCACTTCTTTGACTTTATTGAAATAAATAACCAAGCATTGGAAAGATTTTGTCCAGACATTAATGAACCCTAGAAGATGAACCTTCATGATGTTGGTGATCCCATTACTTTTTATTAAGCTCCACCAGCAGGTTCACTATTCACTTATCCTGTTAAATATCAAAAGAAATTTAGGGTTTTCAGACAATGTTTCCTAAACGCTTTGGGAATACCATGATGTTTCATCTAGCATCATAACCAGGTCAACATTTCAATTTGTTATATTTGCAAAACTACTGAAACTCCCTTCAGCCACAGTATAGTATACTTTATGTTTTATACTTATGATAATTATATTTACAATAAGTTAGCATGTTAACATACTATACTAAGATGTGAACTTGCCATCCATCAAACCTGCTTAGCAGCAACATATTAGCATTTAGCTCAAAGCACGGTGTGCCTTAGTAGATCCTCAAAAAGCTGTAAGCATGGCTGTAGACTGGTGTTGTCTTATAACTATGATATATACTATTGATTTAACTAAACTAAAGGGTAACAAATGATTTCTTACTTGTCTGTTTGTGGTGCTGGTGCTGTTGGTGGGGCTGTAAGAGGCTGTTTTTTCGAGTGGTTGTGGTTTGGATGTAACTTTCACAGGGGGCAACACACTGCTCTGCTCCTCCTCCATGTCACCCAGTAGCTCCACCCTGGCTTCTCCTCCGCAGTCCTCGGCTTCCTCCTCCCCTATCTCCTTCTGTCTTCTCAGCGTCTCCACATGTCTCATCCTCCGCTTTTCATCACGGGTACGCAGCATCTCCAGGAAATCTAGCTGTATCTGCTCGGCACTGTGAAGACATAAGTAAACGTTCACATGTGAATGACAGATATATGATGGATGGTCATGAGGGTCCGGACTGTCCCCTCTGTGTCTGATCACGTTTCTTTGAATAAAAGACCCTACAGCTCATCTCACTTTGAAGGCTGATTTTCCTTCAGGAACTCAGCTTGTTGTTTTTTTGATGGCTTTTCATACTTTCCAAGCTTGGTTTCAGGTTTCTTTGTGTGTTTGAATAGTATAAAGATGACACACTCCTATGGGGCGAAAGTGTCTGCCTCTGAAATCCATCCTCTAAAAATGCTTACCATAAAAACAAATGGATTCTAAAGTACTTGCATCCCTATGGCTCTCTAACATACAATAAAACTGAGGGAATGAAACAGAAAAACCAGAGAAGAGAGAAGTAGTAGCAGTGTGTAAACAAGCACAAATTAGAAGAGCAGAGCAAACACAGACAGCAACAGGTTCATTTTCAGAGACGAGAACAAATGAATAAAGGTCTTTACTAAATTATTAAAATAACCTGCTGAGGCCCTGGGACATCTCACTGTTGGACACAAAGGTGCTATCACTGGTGGGTGCGTCTTTGGTTGTTGGGCTGAGGTCATCACCAGGTTCAGTAACGCTGGAGCTCTTCACCCTCCTCCTCCTCTCCCTTTCCACCTCCTCATCATCCTCCATCGTCCATTGCCGCGCCAGGCTGAGGGCAGAGTCATAATGCACACAGGAGATGCACATTAGAATCAGGTAATGTGGACTTAAAACAGAAAATGAAACAGGTAGACAAACACTAAAGTATGTCCAAAATGAAAGCTATCATTAATCTATTAAAATGAATCCAATTAGCTCGTTTTGGTTGATGGAAAAGAGCGATTACTGTTATAACGGTTACACAGAACCTGCTTTACTTGTTCATCAACTGTGTAAATATAGAGTTGGACTACAGTTGGTTGCTTGTCTGAACACCTTTTGAAAAGCCCATAAAGTTTACTGTTATGCAGGATGTGCGTAGAAAACACATCATGAGTACGTTAGGAAACAGTGCAGCAGGGTAAGACAGTACACATTTTCGAGTTATCTCTAGACTAGACCGCCATGAAACTGTACAACAATTCACCTGTGGCTGGCAGACGACTCTCTGCTCAGTAGCCTCTCTTGTTAACTGGAACATAACATTCACACTTTACACTTTACATTGTACATTTATACTTGATTTAATATTCCATCCATTGCACTACTATTTATATAATATCCTGCTTTATATTTGATTAATTTCAATAGTTTTTACTTGTCTGACAGTTTATAGATTATTTATCTTCATAGTTAACGTTATCTTTCTCTAATGCCAATTTATTTCTATTTGTATTTCTTCTTTGAGATGTCTATACTTCAGAATTGTTTATTTCTTCTTTTTATTTCTAATTATTTGCTATGCCTTGTATTGTATTATGCTGCTGCAACACAACATTTTCCCAGTTTGGGATTATTAAAGTAATTCTTATTTGATCTTTTAACCTGAAAAAGACAACTGAGACTTCATTCTACCATAGGGACGTTAGAAGTGCCTTTAATAACAATAATAGTGAAATAGTGAAACCTAAAGAGACGGAAACCACTCACTGTTTCTTAAAGCTTCTAAGAGCACACAACACAGCTAAACAGATATTATAATCTCTCTAAATGAATACCGTTTTTTTCCAGCTGAGATTTAGCTAATTTTTGGCTAGTTCAGTGACTTAAATTAACCTCCATAACATCCTTAGCAAGCTGCAGATGGAGGTCTACCCAAAGGTGTCCTATTCTCTTTAAAATAAAACGACTTAATCTTACCTGGACAAAGCCGACCAGTTCTTGCGACTGATGGACATACTGGACGAAAACAATAGTTCTCCAGTGCACTTCGCTCACTTACGAAAGAGTCAACTTGCTGGCAGTGTGAGGGCGGCAGTCAGATTACAGTCAGAGCCGCACGAAGCTGTCCACCTTTACCCCGGTGCAGGAGTCACGTGACCGCAAAGGTACGCTACCCACCTGAGAGAGAGAGTGAGAGAGAGAGAGAGAGTTTGTGCGCATATGACACCTGTTTATTTAGTGTTTAATATCTGCATATATTGTCAAATGCTTTGGCAAAGATTTGATTTGTTAATGGCAATAAAGGTTTTGGAATTGAATTGTCGCGTTCAAGAGAACTGCATGGAGGTCTAAACGTGTGGCTGTTGCACGCTTTTGTTGCTATTGCGATACATTGAAGCTAACATTAAGCCAACAATACGGCAGTCATAATTATAGTGTTAATCAGTAGGGTAAAAGAAAATCCCTCTAAAATAGCTAATCACAACATCTGGCCAAAAGTACGACTTGAAATAGAATAAAAATAAACACAAATAAACAAATAAAATAGCAAAACACTTCCGTGAAAATATTTATTATACAGATTTGATTCGTTCAAAACTAAACCTGTATGTCTGTACCTCCTGTGACTTTGTTTTGTGTCAAACTTTGGGTTGATGCTTTGTTGCAGTAAGTCTCCTTACAGTGTGAGTCAGACTGTTTGCTGTGTGTGTGTGTGTGTGTGTGTGTGTGTGTGTGTGTGTGTGTGTGTGTGTGTGTGTGTGTGTGTGTGTGTGTGTGTGTGTGTGTGTGTGTGTGTGTGTGTGTGTGTGTGTGTGTGTGTGTGTGTGTGTGTGTGTGTGTGTGTGTGTGTGTGTGTGTGAGTGTGAGGCCACACCTGTCCTCAGAGCCCAGTCAGTGTGTCGGACTCTGACCCAGGCTCACACACACACACACACACACACACACACACACACACACACACACACACACACACACACACACACACACACACACACACACACACACACACACACACACCTTCCTCCTCCTCTGGCTTTATTACCAACCCTGCACCTGCTACATAATGTGCAGACCATAATGACACAATAAACAGGATGAGCTACCATTATAATTATACTGTAACGTGTAGCTCTTGATGGGATGCAGATCCTTTGTTGGGTATGCTTGGGCATGTATGAGCCTGCTTCACTCATATTTGGAAAAGGCCGGATTACAGCTTGGAACATTATAATGCTATCTGATTAGTTTACATCATCATGCATGCATCAGTACCGTCATTGTGAAGACAAAATTGTGTGTTGCTGCAGTGCTCATATATAGAAACAAATATGAAATGATACCCGATTACTGCTCTTTGCATACAGCATGATAAGGCACCATTATGGAAGCACTTTCCAGGCTGTGCTGTATGATCATGCAAAACAGACAGCGGCTAAAGATGAGGTTTGCTGGTGAGGACAGCTACAGAAACATACATATCAGCAGAAATGTGCTGCCTCACAGAAGTGCCTCAGAAGTCTATTTCTTGGAGTCTGAGTTCATATTTGACCACGTGTGCATTGTGATCTGATGATAGTGTTATATGAAAAGTCACGGGATCTTCAAACTGATTATAATTCATCTTAAGCAAAGAAGAACTTTATCAGCTTACAAGGCTGAATATTCCCATATTTATATTCAATTAGGAAGCCATTGTTCATTGTGCACACATTTACACAGAAAAAGGTTGAAATGAAGAATGCATTTTGTGTGTTTTATTATTCCTCTCATGAAATGCAAATCATTTTTTGCAGCTCATTCTAACCGTTTTTTACCAAGCAAGATCATGAAAGCTGCAGTTTTGTTTAGCAACAAGATAATTGATAATAGTATCCACATCTGCGTTTAAAAATACAGGCAGCCTTTTTTGACATACAAATATGCAGGAGATCTGGGAATGAAATGAGCTTTTAAATCTATGGGGTTATGAGAAAATCCCAAATAATAACACATTGCACATAGTTAAATTCATATTTAACACCTTATTATTGAACATCAAACAGTTAAGGAAAGTATGGAAAATCTTTCAGGGAGCATTAACTAAATGAGCATGCACTAAATTGACACCATTAAAGAGAAATACAGAATGTGCAATAGACTGAATATAAAATTGGTTCAGATGCCTTCTGGGTTCACTGCGCAGGACCCTTAGCAGCATCAAACATCTTCTTCCTTCCCTCCATCCCTGACATGGCCTCCACATTCTTCCTCCAGTCACTGTCCTCTACTGGCCTCTTCTGTAGACAGATGAATTAGATTGTTAGAGACTGTGAGGTAGAGCAGGGTCAGGAAATCTTCTCATCATTGTTGTGTCTAAACCTTTGTGGCCCATGTTGTCACCTGGAAATCCCCTGAGATTACTGTGCTAGTATAACTGGTTTACATCACCTAATTCACTCAGAGACACGCATATCCATGCTGACACACACACACACACACACACACACACACACACACACACACACACACACACACACACACACACACACACACACACACACACACACACACACACACACACACACACACACCAGCACTGGGTAATCTGCACAAGTACACACCCTGACCATGGAGCAGAACTGCTCCCAGGAGCTACTCTTCTGTGCACAATGGCATCATTGTCTTGTGTACCGTACCTCCTCTCAGACATGGTTGCCGCCCTGCAATGGCCTACTGCTCCGTATCTCAAACACACCCTTTACAAACACATCAACACACTTTTAAGGTGTTCAATAGCACTTTCAGTGCTGACATGATGTGTATCTAAAAACAGTAAGATGCCTTGTATGCTTGCCCCAAGGAAGGTTCACATGTTGATTTCACTGGTTTGCTTGTTTGTGCATGCATGAGTGTGTTTGGTCTTTTGTTTCCCTCTGCACACACCTTCTCAGTGTCCTCTTTCTTGACAGATTTGAGGTTGGCCCGCAGGTCCATGGAGACTTTGTGCTTAGAGCCCAGCAGGGAGCGAAGGATGGCGTCAGCAGACACCCGAACACGACGAAGACTAGGTCTCTTGAATTTCCCCCTGAGGTCCAACACCTTGATGTTCAGGTCTTTGATCTGGACCAGGGGCAAATAATGAAAAGGTAATTACAATTAGTACTTTAGGATTTTAACATGGTCACTGTTCTGCTGCATTATATGATCTTCACATTTCTAGACGGGATGTGTACCTCACGTTTGTTGAGCATCACTTTGGCTTCAATGTCGTATCGCTCCTCATCAACCACATCTATTTTGGCATGGAGCTCTCTGCAGAGTTCCTGTATACACACATAAAACACCAAAGTTCAAAATATGTTTTTATATGAACATTATCACCTCTTTAATTTGGATGATTTCCAAAGACACCAGTTTTAGTTGAAGGATATCGTCTTTTTTTTGTTGAAGTAGGAATCTACATTAAGGGGTGCATTTGACAGGTAGCAGCAGTGGAAGGGAATCATACAACATCGTTTTTGAAAATGATCCAGGTTGAAAAAAAGTTTGCCTTTAGAAAAAATTGAGATGCAGCTTCTTTTAGCAGCTTTTACTGGATTTAAATAATGAAAGAGCCACTGGAGGGAGTAAAGTATGAAAAAGGATGTGGGAGGATTTGTGGAATTTGCTGACAAGTTACCTGTAGTTGTCCAAGGCTCAGACCGCTAGTGTTTAGAGGAGGAGCTCTCTCTGACAGATAGTTCTGTTTTTCCTCCTCTTTGACAACAACCTCCTGTTCCAATTCCTCCTTGGCCTTTGCCACCATCAGACTCTGCACAAATAGGAATCAACATACAATATGATTCTTTCACACAGGGTCCTCTAACTTTGCTCTGCTAAAGCACACTAGTATATCATGTTTTGAAACATTAAGGTCTCTCAGCACAGATTTGTTGCATTAGACAAAAGAAACTGAAAATATGACCTCTGCTGTTCTCCTCCGGTCAATCACATGTATTACATGAATTTTGATTTCTCTTACCTTGAGCATCAACTTCCTTGAAGCTGAGATCTTCGGCTTCCTCTAGATGGAGGGTATTTCAGGGCAATATAAATTAAAATGTCAATACTTCACTGGCAGCTTAAAATATAATTAACTGAATTGTTTCAAGTAGTTTTAGCATTCAGAAATACTTAAATAGTTGGTGATAAAAAATGGTCTTACCTCTTGGCTGTAAAAGAAAATAGGAAAATAATTCAAGTGAAAGTTAAAACCAAAGATTAATCCTTAACCATGCTGGGAAATATTTTGTGTGATTGTGTCTAAAATAAGTCCACAGAGCCTGATTACTCACACATGTTCAGGCATCCTGCTGATGAGATCTTGCTGAAGGGGGAGACAGATGAGATTAGAACACACACACACACACACACACACACACACACACACACACACACACACACACACACACACACACACACACACACACACACACACACACACACACACACACACACACACACACACACACACACACACGAACACGATGAACAGTTGTCAGTGTTTGTTCATCAGCCTTTAGAGCGCCAGATAATTTTCCATTAGCGCTCTGTCATAATATGAAGTATGTTTAAATGTAAGTAAGCTGTCAGCTGCGTAATCACACTAAACTGGCTTCTTCTCTCTGCTTGTTTACGCTCCCTTTACACTTTATTGTGTGACCTCCCATTTTCATGTTTAACAAAACTAATTTCAGTTTCAGAGAAAGTATAGTCACAGTCATAGATTTCCAACCAGGAGTTTTCTTTTTGAGTTGCATTGGGAAAAGATTATGGAGTGGTTGATGATTAATTAACTAATTAGAAATATATATATATATATATACATATATGTGTGTGTATGTTAGTAGGCCTAGGGTAGGCAAGTACACATTTTTTAAAAATGCATCATTATGGAGTCAACTGTTACACCTTTGCCAGTTGCCACAGTTGCCCACCTGTTAAAATCAATAGCCCAAAGTTTTTGATATACATTTGAAATAGTAAGCGAAAAAGTGTTGGATAAAAAGAGTAAGCATAACGTTAGTGATAAACACTGAAACTATTTGGTAAACATATAATATTCATGGTTAAAATCAAGAATGGATCAAACGTATTGACAATATTTGAATTTGTAAAGGGAAACTAAGGATAAATGTTTGATTCAAATAATGGCGGCACATCCAGCTTTGAGCCTTGTATTAATGTTGTTTCAATTTGGAGATCTCTAGAGTGATCAGGCCTCAGTGTCTCAGTTTTCAAATGTATTCTTAGACTTTTTGGACATTTTTGCTTGTGAACTATTATCTACTGAAGGTAAAATATCTTGAGAGGTGTGACACTTTTAAAAAGACACAAGGTACAGTATGTCTGTTAGTCTTGTCAGCTTTACCATACAGTGTTGTTTTCACTTTTGTCATAAAATTATCATACCACTCCTCTCCCTGTGTACTTCGGGCTTAGGGAAATTATTACAACTCAGCAAGTGATTTACAGCACTCTGCCTTTATCTGTCCCACCTCTTTTCACCCCTTCTCTCCCTGTGTCTCTCACCTGTTTTACTTGTTGATTCTGGTTGAAAGTGATGGCACATAAAACCTCCTAGTATGACGGTGTTGTGGGCTGCTCCAACGGATTAGTAAAATTCCTGACTGATAGCCATCCTCATCAAACTCTCCCGTCTCTCATCCCCATCTTTCTACTCGGGATTATCTCAGAGGGAGGAATTTAGAGTGGCCTGTCTCCCCAAATAGACCAGGGGACATCTGATAGACAGCTGTGGAGGCTGATTGTGCTTTGGGGTGCCCAGTCCGGATCAGGGATTAAATGCCAGTAACTCATGGATGCTTATGCGCCTCTGTGGTGCAGCCAACTTGGCAATGCAAATAAAAACACGCCCAAAATGCTCTGAAAAGTCCTCGTAAGCATCAGATTTTAACAGAGATTTTACAGATTTAAATTGACCTATTTCTATTATTTCAATTGATAATTGGTCACTTATTGGTTAGATGCAGCCACACCCCAAAGGATGAAACCAGGCAGCATCAGCTTTATAGCAATCTACCAATATCCCTGTTTCTTTATTTGCATAATTTCCTTTTTGCTGATCCTCCTGCTAGACCAGATTTCCCTTGCATAAACGATTAAACAAAGCTTGGATAAGTCTTGACATTTTCTACAGGTAAATAGTTTTACCACACATACAATGGCCATCCAATTAGTTTATGTACCCCTTATGTACAAAAGGAAAGAATAGGCTTAAAAAGACACCTGAAAAGCTTCATAGAATGCATCATGAAGAGAACTTACCGGTGTCAGAAGCTGGAAAGGGAAAGATGCGACTGCAGCAGAGGAGAGCTCTCAGATCAGAGATGAAGCCAACGATTTGGTGTCCCTCTATTTAACTGCACCCCCTCATTGTCGCACTCTGTCTTTTGTTAGTGGAGGCTATAATTAGTAAACCCCATCTCTCTTTCCATCTAATCTCGCTCTTTCCATTTGTCTCTGACAGATTCATTGTGAAGCAGGGCCAGCACTTACAGCCTGGAGATTTGACCTTTGCACGACACAGAATGATGAAGCCAACTCAGATCAGGAGCAAAAGGTAGACGTTGTAATGACAAAGATTGTCTGGAAGCGGAATTGAAACTGAATAAGGATCGGACAAAAAGGCACACACAATAAGGATTTCAATTAGAAGCTTTAGAAGAAAGTGACACCTCTGCTGTGGAATAATAGGTGTTGTCCATATTGTTGTTCAGTATTTTTAAGTATTGACTTTATGGATGGCAACTTTGGTCTGCTGGTTCACTACATTTGTGCTGTCGGTAATATTTCAACATCAATTAAAAGCAGTGCCGTGACATTTTGTACAGACATACTAATTCCCATAATGTTTTCCTCTGGCCCCAACATATTTTTGTTGTTTAAAAAAATGCCTTGCCATCTAATTGTGGATTGGCATTGGAGTTTGCACAGACTTTCATGAATCCCAGACAAATAATCACAAAACTTTGATTATAAACTGACTTTTCCTCTAGCCTCACGGTGAGGTTATTTTTGCGGGTTTTGAGTGAAATCTCTTAACATCTGTTTGGTGGATTGCCATGAAATAAGGTGCAGAAATGTATGCCTGCCCGCAGGATGAATTCTAATAACATGTATGATCCCCTGATAATCAGATTAAATCTTGAATTTGTCCAAAACTTTGGTTTAAACTAAATACCTGCAATACTAATGACACTCCCATCAGCCTCAGCTGTTTACTTTGTGTTAGGTACTAATCAGCAAATGTTAGCACACTAAAACATTAAACTAAGGTGGCCAAGATGGCAGATACAATGCCTGCTAAACATCAGCATGTTAACATTGTTATGTGAGCATGTCAGCATGTGCACATTAGCATTTAGCTCAAAGCATTGCTGTACCCTAGTGCAGCCTCCCAGAGCTGCTGGCATGGCTTTAGACACTACACCTCGAAGGACAGATCAAAATGCTAGACATACTTGTATGGAGGCCCTAAGGAACATTTGGCTGATGTTGACAGAGCCTCTTGACAGACAAAATGTAACTTTGGTGCACCGTCTGTAAGCCAAATAGAAACTTAGGGTAGCTGCATCACCAAAGCTCAAAATACATAATTAGGACATAATTGGCAAATCATGATTGATGGAATGGTTAATGCAATACATTTAATTTATCTAGGTTTCAGATTTTGTAAGAGGAGGATTTTCAACCTTTATTCTAGTGTAGGCCTACATAGGGAAAGGACGGACCATAGAAAATGTCCACATTCACAAATTAAATCAAATTGTATGTTAAATAATAATTTAAATGATACCGTCTAAAAGGCTGATAAGATCTTAACATCAACAAATGAATTGAGTTAGATATTTATAGGCCATTATGGTGGATTTACTTATTTTTTGTATGTTATTTTCAAGGTGTAGCCTATGGCCACTGTTTTCCAACTTCAAATGTGCTGCACAAGTTTTCCAAATCATGATTTGTTGCACCAAATACAATAAGTGACTCGCAGATCAGAGTCCAACAAAGTCCCAGAACCTTCTATAAGAAAAAAGAGTGTGACGCATCTCACACAGTGTTAGGGTATGTAAGTTTTACACAGTATGTTGCAAAGTATGTGGATTGAAGGGAATACAACTACACAACTATACAAAGTATAACACACAAACATATTAGAGAAGCAAGACAGGAAATATTAATAAAAAAGCAGCGGCCTGCACTACATGACACACACGCACACATACACTTATCCAAACAACAGTGTGTAGAACTATTTTTTCTTTGGCAGGATAAAGACAGACCTCTAGTGGTTTAACACTCACACAGCAGACAGCGGCTCCATTTGGTAAAGCCTGAGAAAAATACTTGTAAACATGTTTGAAGTTGTATTTAGGTCCTTCTTGAAGAAGTTTGCACACACATATCTTGTTCTTTTACAAGGACTGATCAAACGACTTTTCTTTGTGGCGTAATGTCTCTCCTTTTCCGACTAATACCAGGCTATGACTAATACTAATTCAACTCTAGATAAGCTTATGTTCTAGGACTTGGTTTATAAAAATTGCAGGTCACTGTCTGTGTGTTTATCTGCTGAGAAGACCAGACACCCTGAATAAAAAGTTATGGTGTTTAGAGAGGGAATTCCACTGAGGAGTGGAGCACACACTCTGAAGGACTGGACTTTAAAAACACATTGCACATAACCACAACCTTGCACTCTTCCATAGAACTCCTTGACACACAGTAACACACACACACACACACACACACACACACACACACACACACACACACACACACACACACACACACACACACACACACACACACACACACACACACACACACACACACAAACAGTTTAGACCAATGATCCATCACTGGGTGTATCCGCTCCTTGCAGTGCTCCTGGTCCCTTTGCTGACTCATACCGTGTGGCTAGCTCTGGGGTTTTCCACAGTAATGCGAGAAGTCACTACACAATCAAACCTTTATTCCCGACCTGCACAAAGCCCCACAGCCACACACAGCTCACAAACACACTGCTATATTCTTGACACACACAAAACATTGCTTGAATGAACAATTAATACTACGCCTCGCTAATGAGAGTCTGCTGATGCTATATCTCCTGCTGGGTGTGCACGTAAGGCTTCTGTAGGTGACTACATACAGTATGTGTGGGTGGATGTTTGTGTGCACATGCCTCACTGTGCTTCTCATTAGTCCTCCACACTGTTTTGAACAAAAGGTGTCCTGACTTCAGCACACACGCAAGGGAGCACTGTCACAGTGTGGGTTTGTGTCTGGGGATGTGTTTTTTTTTCAAGAGTCTTTAACAGCAAGGTTACGCCACAGCTGGAAACAGAAAGCAATAGCAATTAATGTTATGGACCTAAAATACATTGCAGCTGTTTAGCTCTTAGAGACATTTTATGTTCTAGTGAGAACTGAAGTATTGTTTAAAAATAGAAAGACTTCAGGATTACAGACACAAATGTATTTAATCTATATAAGATTGTATGGTAATACTGTACATGGCTTCAGCAAATATATAGAATACAATGTGCAATGAATATCAGCAAAATATTTTTACTTCATGTTCAACTTATGGAAAAAGCATGCAGATCTGTTCAGTCTATAACAAACAGTTTCAAAGCCAGTAACACAGCAATATGTTTCAATCGAAAGCAGGACTGAAAAAATAAAGTGACTCCTTTTTCAACAACGTTGGAAAACATTGGCAAATTATGTCCAAAATGGATGATATTTGAAACATCAAGGCACAAGGGCAAAAAGTGTCCCAGCTACACAGTTTCTGTCTGCCATCTTTTCCTTAGGCAGGACCTCAATCAATGAGGTGTTTTTCCATGATTACAATATATCAGATTCCTAGACTTTGTAAGACAGTGTGAATAAGCACATGTAAGTAGACTAGAAGAGTGCCTGTAACGGCGGTTCCTGGTCCTTTAATCCTCATTCACTGATGGCAGTATTGTACATCCCATCATGCCTTGCACCACAGAATCAATCAGATGGATCTGGTGTCCTCGACCATTCTCAGTGCTGATTGGTTCGCTACCATGGCGTAGAAAGGCTGAAGAAAAAGAGAAAAGCATATTTTAATATTTAATCCTAACTTTATATATCTGACACAGGGGCCACGGCTGATGGTGTTCTTCAAAGTGCATTTGTAGTAACTTATGTTGCACTGTTACCACGGCTACTGAGTTAATTTGGGCACTTGACTACTGCAGCACTCTTAAAGAAGCATCGCTGTGGATTCCTGGACTGTGAGCTCATAGTTCAGACTTGCACACTCAGTTCATGAACATTTTAGATTTCAGTGACCAGTTTCAGTAAATAACATTGTCGTCATGTCATGGCCCTGACTGTGTTCTACATGCGGAAAAGCTGAAAAAATGTATTGGGGTCCTAACCTCTGTTCCCCTCATATGTCCAATGGTCTTATAGGTTAGTTAGAAAAAACTAAACAAGAGAAGGCTGTGTGTGTGTGTGTGTGTGTGTGTGTGTGTGTGTGTGTGTGTGTGTGTGTGTGTGTGTGTGTGTGTGTGTGTGTGTGTGTGTGTGTGTGTGTGTGTGTGTGTGTTCAAAAATACTTGGCTGCCTAGTGAGGGAGAGTCAGGCAGATGTTATTTTGGAGTCTCAGATTGCATCGTAATTATGTCCTGAAGTGAGAGTGGGTTTGTGTCCTAAGACGACTGTGGTGCAGTTTAGGCTGATGACCACAGTAAGTAAAAACTGACACGACTTCAAACATACAGTGGAACATATAAACACTGAAGTGGTACTTGTAAATAACCTTTAGCTTGGGGCTTGAGTGCTGCTCAGCCATGTGCCACCTCATTACCCAAGAGTGTGGGTGTTTTCATTCCATTCAATCAGTGCTCCACCTTGTTCCTTTCTAGTGCAGGATGACACATTATTGGTGATGTCAGCAGCTGCACTGAATGGAGACTTTTGAGGGTTATGATGGCAAATTGTTGGGAAACACAGTATTTTATGACATGTATCATGTTGTGTTTAGTTGATTCTTCGAATTGACTTTTAATGTCATTCTCAGTGACACAACGTTGGTGCTGAGTAAACTCCCCCCTATAAGGGGGGGGGGGCTTATAGTTTAATGAATAGAATAACCATTTATTGGATACGTTTGACTATTTCACCACCTGAGGAAGGCTTACCTTTACCAACTCAGAGCTCCTCCTCTTCCCCAGTGCTGCCCAGGTGTGCTGTGGACAGGTGCCTGTTTCTCCCTGTCTGCACGGCCTGCAGGTTCTTATAGCGCACAAGAGCCAAAGCGATCTCCGCGTTCCACGCCGTGTCCTCCTGAGGACACCGAAAGTCTATCTCCTTCCCCGTAGCCATGACCACGGTGAAATACACCAGCCCTCGCTTGTACTCCACGCAGTCCACCGTGGCCATGCGTTCAAAGCGGAGCTCCTTTGCTCTGGAGCTCCACGCCGAGCTGCGAACATCACCCCCGCCTCCTCCTCTGCAGTTGTGCAGCTGCAGCCCTTCCTCGGTGAGCACGCAGCGCTTCTTCTTCCACAGCTGGAGGAGCCCGCTGCTGCGCTTCTCCAGCAGCCCGTCTCGCATCACTTTGGCCGGGAGAGACATGGCCACGCTGAGGCGAAGACTTCAGACGGAGCCGGCCGGAACACGGTAGCCTGCTCAGGAGTGATGCGGCTCAAGATTAACCTACATACACATCCGTTACTTCGTTGTCAAGTGTCCCTCGGGAAAACTTATCGGTTTTAGCTACGACATTAATATTAGCCAATATTAGCCTATACAGTTTCTCTTATAGTCCGCTTATAAATACAATACATGCCCCACTGACAGCTCTTCGTGGAGGTTGGTAGGCTGGTCTGCCTGGATATGTTTGAACATGCCCGACTCCACTGTGGACCTTCCCCGCCTCCTCTTGGTGACGGCAGGAGGAGATCCGGGCTGTGTGTGTGTGTGTGTGTGTGTGTGTGTGTGTGTGTGTGTGTGTGTGTGTGTGTGTGTGTGTGTGTGTGTGTGTGTGTGTGTGTGTGTGTGTGTGTGTGTGTGTGTGTGTGTGTGTGTGTGTTTGGCCACTTAAGTCACTGTGCACAAGCTTATGCTTAGATATTTGCTGCACGCCTGTCAGTTCTTAAAAATAACACATTTTCAAATCAATTTTAGCAGCCATTTAAAGTTCCAAATAGTGTTTAGGGTAAGCTGATCTATCTTGTGTCTCTTAGAGCTGGAATGTGAGTGGGAGGCTTAAGATGTCAGATGTTGTAATATGGGAGTGGTGAGAAGGAAACAAAACATTAGAAAAAAATGTTTTTGAGAGATTGAGAGAAATGGATGACGAATCAGACATTTATTATTATTAGTTTAGTGTAGGCCTATCCCTGTTTTTAATATATTGTTTATATGTTTTATACATTATTTATCCTGAACCAGGGGTAGGTGTGTGAAAAACAATCACAGGAAACAGAGTGTGATGATTACATTTGAATGAGCCTGGTGTAGAAACTGGTTACACAAAAAAGTTTAAAGCCTACTGGTTCCTCTGAGGTTTCCCTTCTCTGTTCTCCTACAAGACCAAGCTTAATTATAGAACCTAATAGAATTTTTGTCATTCTTGACATCCTTTACGGTAACTGGGCCTCGAATATGACAAGTGAGCCTTGAGGGTGGAGTACAGCTCCAATTCCTCTCAACTTTATACGATACTGGACTGTTCCCATGATGTGTCTGCGATGTTATGAGAGGAATGGATACAATTAACATGTGACATTTAGTGAAACTTGAACACAGAATGTCACCCTCAAATACTTCCATATTCCACACACAAAACACACACACACACACACACACACACACACACACACACACACACACACACACACACACACACACACACACACACACACACACTGTTTCATTTGCTCCTTTTTATTTAATTTTTGCTGTATTATCACCTAATTCACAAAAAGAAAACAAACACATTATTCTTTAAAGAGTCAATTCAACATACGGTATGACAGTTGAGAATGCAAATGAAAATATTTAGTCAAACAACGAAACACAAAGGTTTTTTGGCTTTGCTGTTTGTAAATGTAATATTATTAATTTTAAAAAGTGGAGTGCAGAATCTGAAATGGATAAAGCTCTTATAAATATAAGGCAAAGAAGGGCACGCGGATGTTTAGCCAGTTCTCTTAATTTAATAGAATACATTAATTAAAGGAAGGAGACAATGTTACTGTATCGGTTTGTACTTTTGGGTATTTAGGTTAAGGGGGCCCTCTGCTGTATTCTTGTGTGTATTACAACCCACTCACTAGCCACTTACAAAACATAACATAGCATAACATATCATTTAGCTTATACACAGAAAGGTGGGAAATTGTGTTGTGTTGCACTGAATCACCTACTAAAGTTTAGGATTTACAGTCTTGCTATGATAGAAGTAAAACTGTGTATGTTGTGTTAGTTATGAGGTGCATTATTCATCTCTTTCAGACAGCCTGAATGGATGAAGATGGGTCATCCTGCCATGCTACACCATGCTGGACCAAACAGGTCTGACAGCCAATTACCAAACATTACTATACTGTAAAACTGCTAGGCCTATTTACGTATTTATATTAGAAACCTCATTTGCCACAAGTTATATGCCTCTTTATTAATGGATTAATTCTGAACATGAACATACAGTAGGTGCAATAGTATGTTATTAGGTTTTCATGTAGAAACTACAGTAAAAAAAAACACTACACTTTTTTGTACTCATTTTTGTTGTATTAGGTGTGGTACTTTTGCATGATGTTCAGGCAGTTTAGTGGATGTTTATAGAACTTAGATCTTCACATGTGACACTTTTTACCTTTGCAGTAGATTTCCCTGTCCTTACCATCGAAGGAAGGTGTGCAAAGCCTCTTATTACACGATGCACAGGTGAAACATGACTTATGCCATGACTGTAAATGAAAGTAATTATTTTAGAAAGGTTTCTTTTTATTACACATGTATGTGCATATGTGTGTTTTTCCTTACAGCCCCAGCTCCAATTATTTCCTCAACAATGTAGACGGTCTTGCTACAGCGATGGCCTTTTTTTGCTCCCATGAACGGCATTCTGCAATAGTCCATACAGCATAAACAAACACAAAGCACTGTTATAACAGCTTCTTATTTGTTAAATAGTTCACATTGAATTACGTTGTGTAAAATATCAAAACATTAGCATCTGTGGCTGAAAGAACAAATATGGATTTTCTTCCAAGGCATGTAATTAAAATGTTATTCTCCTGGTTTAAAAGCCTCTTGTTTACCTGGGGAACCCTATATGAAAAAAAAAATCTCTGAATTAACTAATAAATTCCCATTACTCAACCATCAAGCAAACACTTTTAGGAATAGGAATTTTTGTTGTGTATGAACCTGATTTAAACATCCAGATTAGGTTGCCTTAAAATAAGACTTTATAAAGCAGCAGACTCTAATTTAACTCCTGCCAGTGTTTTGCGGCTTTGCTAAAGAGCAGCACACTAGCCTAAAGTAGCAAATACAAGAACAATCCTTATTTCATTGTTGTTTGTTAAAAGGCTAGTTGCCTTCTCATAAAATAATAGCCAGTGTAGAAAAATGGGAAAGAATGACTTTGCAGGGACTCTTAGTTTTGTGGAATGTGAAAGAAATTGGCATCCTGCTGGTCTTGTGTATCCGCATCCACATTCCTGACCATGAAATCCCTGCCTCAGACCCACAAACTCTACTCCCTGCCTGTGTCTGACTCATGACTTCTGCAGGCTTCTGAATCTGAGTTGTAGTTTTGTTTGATAAGGCAGGAAATATGTTGGAGAAGCAGTTGTAACTCTTCCTGCCTACATTTTCTGTTGAGATGAGCTCTAAAAGCAGAGTACGAAGGCCATTTCCATCAGCCTTAGACACACTTCCTCTGTGTGTCTGGCTGCACCAAATCATCTCTATTCCTTCCTTTAAACTAAACTACAAGACCCTTAAATATACATAACTTATTTTCTGATGTCACCAGAATTTCAGTTAATTTAAACACAAGCTCATAACAGAAGTCTGAAGTGTGTGAAGGTCATGGAAACGATTGTAAAGCAGAGGAATTATAGGATGTGCAGAGGAAAGTGAAAGGTCTTGATTATTTATGTTCCACCAAAGAGAACATATTTTCAAAAGCACCGCTGAAGCCATCTGACATTTTCTGGTTTATTGTATATAGTAAAGGCGGCTTGCAGTTTGTATATTCTAACGTCCTGGAAACAGAACAAAACTTGCTTTTACTGGAAAGAAGAGCAGAAAGTTCAAGAAAACTGTTGTTTCAGGCAGGCATTGGTAGAACAATATCCTTATAGATCTTTCCAACAGATCAAATAGAAAAAATTGCAAAATAATGAAAGTCTTTTATCATTTTACAGCAATTTGGGAGCAAGACAATCGATGATGAGCACAAAAAGAAGGAAAGAGCTTGGACATGAGATGAGTGTTGATGTGAAGATGAATTCAAGAATGGACTTCAGGAAAATGTAAGTAAACAAAGGATGATAATTATAATTAAACAACTTGGTCGATATTTATTTAGATTTGTACAGATGCTTGGCTAACTCTGACTTATGTCAAGCGATCTCAAAGGATTAGATTTACTTGGTTGATTGTTATCAAAGGGGAATGAATAGAGAAGTGATAGAATAGTAAAGCATTCTAACTTGGCTAACGGTTCCAGAGCCACAACTCTTACAAAATAGGGTGAATGAAAGTTAGAAGGAGAAAAAATCAGGAAGTTTGTTCACAAGGTAAATTTGAATCCGTCTGTGTGATTTAGGATTTAGGCTGAGATAACATCAGCAGGATTACTATTAAATTATATATACATTCTACACTCCGTTGCTTATAGATGTTTGAATACTTTATTTGCACATTAGTATAGCAAATTCAAATGCATGCAAATTACACTTAAATTGTGAAAGAGTATTTTTATGTGGAACGAAGAGCAGAAAATTAAATACAGTTAGAGGCAAGCAGAAAGCAGGAAGCTTACGCAGGCTGGAATACATTGACATTGATTAACTGCAGTTTTTGGTGGTGTCAGTCAGCAGCTGTAGCTTCTCCTAATAAACCAAGGTCTTTAAACCTGGTGATTCATATATACTCTAAAAGAAAAGGAGGAGCTTTGGTTGTTACTGCTTCAGACTGCAAAACATTTGAGCAACAGGAGAATTTCTGACCAACTGGCCAAACAATAGAGGGATCTACTGAAAAGTAGAACTAAAACCTGACACTAAATAAGTAAGCTATTATATATGCAGAAATCTGCTAGATAGCACATGTTGCACTTTATAAGCACATCACATAAAGAAACACAGTGTGGACCTTGCCTATCTTCCCCCCCTACCACTACTGCTTACCTGAGTAAGTTGCAATTGGACTGTCGGACACTAATGGCTGGGGTAGTCTGTTGATAAAACAAGATAATCATGTTGTCATACTGCATATTATTAATGCAAAACCAGTTGGATTTAGTTTTGCCTGCTAGTGAAGCCTACTTTGAAATTTGCCAGAACTGTTATATTGACAAATGCTGGTTCAGCCGGTTTCCATATAAAACAAAGGACAGGACAAGACCAGAAAAACCACAGGAAGCTACCCAACCCCAATTTAAACAATATTACCATTTTTCACAAGGTGGTTCCAGTGCCCTATCGGAGCTGATGCCCTATTGCATTGTGTTTCCACTGCAGCAGTGCTGTACACGCACACGCAACGCACACACACACACACACACACACACACAAGTTAATTCATATGTTTTCTGCACCCATTAAAAACAACTGCCATTCAAATATTTCAACCTCATTTATTGTCATGCTGTTTGGAAAGCATAACATACAGAGAAGCAGTTTTTACTCTATGATATAGAATATGATAAAGAGATGTAAATTGCAGGTAAAAACAGTTATGGCAGATCATGAAAGCAGCGTTAAACAGAAAACAAATGTTTGAACTTTGGTTATTTATAAAGATTGACTGTTTCAGCACAAATGATTGTATTTGTTCTTTATGAGGCAGAGATGGTGTGATGTTTCCCACTGTACAATCTTATGATGCAGCTTTTCATTAAGCATTTGTCTGTCAGGTGCATGTTGAGTAGCAGCCGTCTGTTCTCTCTGGGAACCTGAAGATCCTGAGGTCTCTACTGAGTGTGCGACAGGGCCCCGGCTCCCAGTCCATACCCAAAACCTTTGGGGCCAAAGTGTTTGCCATAACAGGCTGCAGAAAAGACAGGTAATTAAAAAGAAATGCTCCACATTGTGATATTTACATCATATCCTAAAAATGTCTTCTTTCTTTCCTGAATGCTTACATATTTGCAAAAGTAAAGATGGAATCCATTATTTTCAATATATTTGTATTTCAATCTTGATTGTAAATTCTAAAATAAATTTTATATGGGACATTTCAGTTATGCACCATATCATTTCCCCCTCAAGTTTATGATTTGCAATCTTGCTCTCATAAAACTCATACATCATATCTCTTTCACACAAATGCAGCCTGAATGGATCAACACAGCTCATCCACCATATTTTGTATCACTATGAACTGGATCAATATGTTTTTGTTAAAATTATGTCGTGATTGCTTTCCTAGAAACAATTTGTAGTACTTTAACAAAATACTGAAAGCAGCAGAATTACAGAACTGAGAACACTTCTGTTAAGCATCGCAAGTAATATCCTTCACGCAATATTCAGCGAAAGTCTTGTGTAAAAATGGGACAATATCTACCTTTGCAGTAGATTTCCCCGTCTTTATCAGCTAGTGTGGTTGACTCAAGGCTCTTATTGCACGTGGCACAGGTGAAACATCCAGCCTTATGCCATGACTGTAAACAAATAGAAGACACATTTTAAAAGGGTTTTTTTTTGCAAGCGTACGCTCATGTGTTTGCATGTGTGTGTTTTTCCTTACATTCCCAGCTCCAATCACTTTCTCAGCCGCGTAGACGGCCTTGCCACAGCGAGAGCATTTGTCCGACCCTCCGAACCTCTGAGCCAGTTTGGATGGGTTCGGGTTGCTGGTTGATTGATGTGGAGCAGGTCTGACGTAGACAGAGAGACAACTCGTTTATTAAGTACCTTATAGGGATTGAGGAAGTGTGTGCTGCTGTGTTACTCACGCTTCATGTGTAATGCCTAGAGACTCTCCCTTGTCCATACTGAGGGTCCCTGCTCCCTGGCCATAACCGTAGCCTTTTGGTCCATACTTCTTGCCGTAGCACCCTTTGCAGTAGACTTCATCCATATGAACAGCTACAGTCGTGCTGTCCAAGTTCTTCCCACACACCACTAATAAAACACACATGCGCACACACACACACACACACACACACACACACACACACACACACACACACACACACACACACACACACACACACACACACACATTAAGTACATGTATGTTATTGCATTGCATATTTGTCTACGTCTTTAAGCACCGTCATGTGTTTTGATAGGCTTCCTATTTCCCTTTTATGGAACAGCTCTTTGAAAAAGTATGTTCTCATCTAGATTCCATCACAGGAATGTTTGATTACAGCGCAGAAACACAAATAAGTCAGACCTCTATGAACCTACATATTTCTCAAGTTGAGGCGGAGACAGACTTTTTTATAATTTATTTCAATGCATGTTTACAGTTGTGATGCATGTATGTGATTTCAGTATACAAAAGAAATAGCCTTTATTGCTGCAACTAAACAATAATAAGATCATGAACAGTTATTTCTAATGTTTGGCCTCTGAGAATAAAATAATAAGTATCTCTTTTAGGGCTCACTGATCTAAAGTATACAAGAGAATATATATTATATAAAAGACAAATGTTCATACTTATAAGAATTACAATAATAATTTACATTTGAACAGAGTATTTTACTTTCTCTTTAGGCAACCATGTAGAACAGCCTTTTATTTTATGCCGTTTCACATAGTCATGCACCGTTTTTCTTTATAATTAGCTGAGCAATTCATATTAGGTTGGTAACACCTGTGACTGTAATGACAGTGTCACTAGGTCAGTGGTTTCAAGTCGACAATGACAGGAAGAAGCAAAGAGTTCACTCACTGCAGAGGAAGCAGGACTTGTGAAAGCTCCTTCCGTCACAAAGTACCTCTTCTGCAAAGTACACCGTCTTATGGCAGCGGCCACACTTGTTTCCTCCTCCTAATGGCATCCTTTAATAATGAATACAGAATACACAAACACATTGTTATTACAGCTATTTTGAGAGAGAGATATAGCTTACAGTGAATTAGTGTGATTACAGTGGCAGAAAAGAGCAAAGATAACATGTATTTCCTTCCAAGGCATACATTTAAGATATATATATATATATTCTTGGTTTAAAGGCCTGTAATTTACAAGTGGATCTACCCATTGTATAGAAAAACAAATGTATAAATGAACTAATACATTCCTTTACTCAACCGTCAAGCAAACACATTTACAAGAGTTTCTGTTGTAAGAAACCAATTTAAACGTCCAGATTTGGTTGCCTGTAATTTTGGCTTCGTAAAGTCAGCCCAGAAACTCTAATTTTACTCCTGCCAAGTTTCTGCGGCATCGTTAAAGACAAACAACCCAGCAGTTAAGCAGAAAATATAAGAGCAATCCTTTTTCGTTGTAAGTTGTTAATAGGCTAGAGGTGATGGTTGCCCTCTCTTGAGAACTTTAGACAGACAGTGTAGAAATAATGTGAAAACGTGAGATTTTAAGGAGTCTTAGTTGTTGGAATGTGACAGACCTTTCTACCCAATGTGTTTCCAGGCATGACCCTCCCAATCCAATCCGGTGTATCCGCAGCCACATTCCTGACCGTGAAAACCCTCCCACCTCCCGTCCCAGACACACACCCTCTACTCCCTGCCTGTGTCTGATTCACGACTTCTGCAGACTTCTAAATCTGAGTTTTATTCAATAAGGCAGGAAATATGTTAAAAACGCAGCTACAACTCTACTTGAGTCAAGTACTTTTGCTGTTGAGCTGAGCTCTAAAAGTTTGATATATTTCTATCACCTTTAGATACACTTGCTGCGTTTGCTTGACAACACCAAACTATCTATCTTCCTTTCTTTAAAAGTAAATACAACACCCCAAAGTCAAATATAACTTATTTAATGCTGACACCATTATCCTTCCTAATGTGAATACAAGCTCATTGTGTGATGTTAAATCATAGCTTTGAGTAAAGATTGGGTGGAGCATTGTAAGACTGGCTCCTGTGACACGGTGACTTTCCGTCATTGTAAGCTCACAAGAAAACGTACTGCTGATTTCTGGGATGTAACTGGAATGGATGATGACTTTAATCCCTGGTGATGTACATTCATTATACATATGTACTAGTGTAACAAATGTAGACTGTTCAATAATAAACTATCAAACCATCAGGATTTTTAGTTTTTTGCACATACCATATAAAAGTTCTACCAATAAGGCAACTTGCCTTATTGGTAGACGTGAGAATTTTTTTTTAAGTAAAAGTAAAGACGTTTATTTTTGATTGATCAATGAGTTTCTGGCTTTATTTATTTAACTCTTTTCTGAGATAGACTTCCATAGTCATAAGTGACAGAAATGCTAACACAAATGTTGTCTGAAACTGACCAGCACTACCAGAGAAGTCTGCACTGGGTAAGATTCAGGGAAACGATGGTGAAGCAGAAGAAGATAAGGAATTGAAACATAGAGGAAAGTGAAAGGCCTTGATTATTTATGTTTTACTGGAGATAATATACAGTATATTAACAGCACCACTGAAGCCAAGGCGACTTGCAGTTTCTATATCCTACAGTACTGGAAGCAGGTCCAGAACTTGCTTTTAGTGCAAAGAATAGCAGAAATGTAAGGGATGTTGTTGTTGTTTCAGACCTTGATAGAACAATATCTTTTTAAAGTCTTCCAGCAGACTAACTACAACATTTGACTTGAAGTGTTAAGTCAGAAATCTCCAATACATCTGAAACTCTTTTATTGTTTTACAGCAATCAGGAACAAGACGATTGATGAGGAGCAGAAAACGAGGGAAGGAGCTTGGACATGAGAAGATGTCTCCAACATCAGGCTTCAGGACAAACTAAGTAAATACAAAGGTGAGAACAATGGGATGATTTAATCAACTCAGTCGATATTTATTTAGATTTCTACAGATGAAGGCCTTTCTGTCAAGTCATCTCAAATGGTTAATTTAGCTGACTTGGTTGACAGTTGTCCATCTGACCTTAAACAGAAATGCATAGAGAAGAGAAACAAAGTGATAAAGTAATAACAAGCTGTCTAACTTCACTAAAGGTTGTAAGAGCCATAACTCTTTTAAATATACGTTTAAAACAAGAGCTCTTTTTTGTGGTCTTTCAGAGTTAAATATCAAGGCTTCAATTTGACCATAACTGTCAATAAATTACAGGAATAATTCAGCTATTTGCTAAATGATTTAAGGCAGTATTATTGAAAAGGAATCCAGCTACATCTTGTGGCTCTGCAAGTTTAGACAGGTGGGGACACAGACAGATTAAGAGGAATGCTCAAACAAAACAGAATGGATGTGAGGTAAGAAGAAGAAACAAAGGAGGAAGTCCAAACATGAAGTCAATGTGACTGCGTGTGACCTACGTGTGATTTAGGCTGAGAATAACATCAACAGGATTATTATTTAATCTATATACATTTGTATACTTTGTTGCCCACACCAGAGAGCTTACATATGTTGGAATACTTGATTCATCTTTTATGGCACATTAGTTTTCCACATGGTGTTGCTGTTAAACTGAACATTGATACAGCTTTGCAGACTCAACTGCAATAAAAGCAGGAAATTAAATACCGTTAGAGGCAAGCAGAAAGCAGGAAATTAAGATACCGTTAGAGGAAAGCAGAAAGCAGGAAACTTAAACCGGCTGAATTATATTTACACTGCTTACCTGCAGTTGTAGGGGCTGTCAGTCAGTGATGATGGACAAGTTGAAGTTTGATTGCTTGATCGGAGAAAGGCAGCGCTGGGGTGTGTTCAGGAAACAGGCGATCCAGAGAAAGGTGGTGGAGTTGCACTTTTAAAAGTAGCTTGGTCACTAGCCCAGATATTATGTCTATATCCCTAAAAAATACAAATGGACTCAGACAGAGTTGTTCTTTTGTGCCTCTCCACTTTTCCACTGTGGGCTGAAAGGGAGGAGCTTCTGTGGTTACTGCTGCAGGCTGCAAGCCTACTGCGTGTTGAGCAACACGGGAGCGAGAGAGAGAGAGACAGAGAGAGAGACCTGACAGTACCCCACACACACACACACACACACACACACACACACACACACACACACACACACACACACACACACACACACACACACACACACACACACACACACACACACACACACTCTGCACATCATTTTGGCTATCAGCAGCTTTACATCCAAAATGTTACCTGAATAGTCTGACACCCCCACCTCCCACTACCACTGAAATGTGATCTCTTTCATGATACTGTCCTCAGACCTGCTGTAGGTTGTACATGGCCTGTCTGACACTAGTGGGTCTGATAGTCTGCTTATACACCAACGTCATTGTAAGAATCATGTTGTCATTCTGGAAAACAAGTTGGATTTGATGACAAAGGCTTATTTCTTAATTTGACAGGAGTTGTCATATTGTAAAAGGTCGACTCAGCCGGTTTCCATATAATTAAACCGGTTTAGGCTCATAAACAGGACAAAACTTGAAAAAAAGCGGCCCAATTCCAGTGTAAACACTCCTTCACACACAACCTTCCAGCTGACTGCATCAGGAATTATCTTGATGGACTTTCCTTGTTCTTTATGATGTTTTCATTTCTTTTCTCATATCCTATGTTTATATTTTGGAGCCACTTCATTTGTCACACTATTTGTAACTATTAAAGGCTGATGAGCCTTAAACAGATAACCAGTTGAAAAAGTTGAATGGTATCAGCTGTTCTCCCTCTCTCCACTCAGTTATTAGGAGGCAATCTCAAAGTAATTCAAGCCTTTGTACTTTGTCACCAAAACATTAAATGACCTTTGAGAGGTCGCTGATAAAGGTCCCTCTGATATGCTTAATGGATGAGAAACCATTAAAAGAAATGGATTGGGAAGCTGCTCACTAATACCAACAGAGAAAGCAGAGATGAGCTTCAGCTCCATAACTCTACTCTGATTTGCCTCTGCTGCCATCGTGTGGTCATTTCCGGCACTGAACACCAGTACAAAAACTAAAATGCCATTGTATATGCATTGAAAGTAACAACTTATGAATGTATGATTTCAACTTACATTTGTTTTAAGTATCAATTAATATGATGATTTGTTTCTCCTTTAATCTTTTGCAAGGTCAGAACCTGGGGAATCGGGAATATTTCTCAGAGAAAGTGGCATCTTTAAACACTTAGCTTTTTCAAAAGAAAAGACATTCCCAACCTTACTTTATTCTAATCTTGAAAATACTAACAATTTGAAGCTAAGGCCATATATTTATATATACATTTACGCTTAAAACAAGTGTCTTAAACTGGAACGTCTCTGATTTGTCTGTTCACAGGTCTTGGGGAGATACAACTTAAAATGTGACAATGATATGATAACACAATGCTAAATCAATGTAGTACTCTACAAAGATTTCACTATCAAAATGGTTGTCAGTGGACTGATCTATTTATGACTTATTTCAGCTCTAAGATATTTATTTGTATTTAAATTTATATCAAAGACATGCAGGATGATAAGGAAACCTGTATTTGGTTTTCAAGAAAAGAGAGTCAGTAAATACAAATTACAAGCGCAATGAAATTACATAGTCAGTCTGATCATAATGGTGGTCTTCTCTTCTCTGCTACCGCCCTTGACTGCATATGACTCTGTCAGGATAGCCTTTGCACATTCAACAATGAGAAGTGAAAATCAAGAGAATAGGAAATGCAAAATGGGTACTGAAAACAATAACATTCAGGAAAAAGCAAGTTATAAAACATACTTTATTATAAATACTTTGTTATATACAGTATAACACACACACACACACACACACACACACACACACACACACACACACACACACACACACACACACACACACACACACACACACACACACACACACACACACACTGCACATAATTTTGGCTATCAGCAGCTTTACATCCCCACCTCCCACTACCACTTAAAATGTGATCTCTTTCATGATACTGTCCTCAGACCTGCTATAGGTTGTGCATGGCCTGTCTGACACTACTGGGTCTGATAGTCTGCTTATACACCAACGTCATTGTAAGAATCATGTTGTCATTCTGGAAAACAAGTTGGATTTGACACTGGCAAGTTCAAAGTTAAAGTGATATTTGTAATCATTATCACACTAATCTCTCCTTCAACTAGGTAAACATGTTTCCCCTTCAGATACGACCAAATCCACTGTAGCTGGTTGATATGCATGCACACAAGTCCTCATTAAATGTTCTGTACAAAGTATAATGCCTCGGGAGCCTCAGTTTCTCAAAACAAGTTAAAGCTGTCGGGAGTGTGGCCTCAACTATTTCCACTCTCATCTCTGTGGCTGGCACCTCCCATCCAATCCAGAACTTCATGAGGCTCTTAAGCTCAGCTGGAGATGCTGTGTTAAAGATAAATGGCTGATCAGTTCACACAGATGCTGAAAGAACATAATGCTACAGTAGCTTTATTGTTTTTACAGTAAACATAGTGTACATACCATTTTCAATGAATGTTTTCAAGTAGCCAGATACTCGACATACATCCAGAACATCAGATTCTGCCTCCTCCTCGAATCTGTAGCTCTCAAAGATGAAAGTGATAGATGAGGGCCAGATGATGCAATCCAAGATAATCTGATAACACACAATTCAGCTGTATTCAAACAAACTATAGTAGCATACATTGTTGAAAATTACAGTCCCATAGGATTTGTTTGGCTAGGTGTTTGCGGCATTGGACTTCTGTTGCTTGTGCTGTACCTCAGGTGGGACTTGTGCTTCTGATTCCCTGGGGAACAGGATTGGGATTACATCACTTCTGTCAATTAGAAGCGACCACAGTCCTGTTTCTTTCAAACCTTTTTGGAACTGATTGATTTGACGCCTCGTTCGCTCGATGACCTAAAATACAGGACACAGGACATATTATACACAAAATCAGTAGTCTTCTCTGCAAATTAATTGCAAAGAACATTTTTTGTAACTGACTTGCACAAATGTTTTGAGTGTATTTTCTGATACAACAATTTTAGAACTTCATAAGCAAACATGAATGTCACTAAGGCTTCTGGCTTTTACTAAATCGATGTTTGAATGCCAAATATCTATTGTTAGATTCTGTTGCAGATGCAGAGGGACTACAGATGCTCAGATTTTGTCCGTCTTTTCTTGCTGAGAAGTAGTTATGAACTGGGTATCTGGTTGATAACAAACATGTCGTTTGTAATAAAATGGCTGAAATGGACAGCAGCTAAAAAAGTTGAAGATTGAAAGACATCTGTCTCTGTAAATATAAATATGACAGATGTGGGAAACTCTCTATGGTATACTTCTTTGGGACATTTTGTAATTTGTGTAGTGAAGTTGTAGAATAACGCAGAGTTAACACTTACAGCATGCAGGAGAAGCTTTTCAGACAGCCATTTCCTGTTGGTAGCATTTGGTGCTGGCAGCTCCCACGACAAGCAGAGCTGATGGACGGCATCAATCTCTCTTACTTCGGCATCTCTTTCAAGCTGTAACAAAACATGATCAAAAACATGGTTTTAAAATGCAGGCTGCTTAGAAATCGATTGAAGTATTATGATGCGGAGGTCAGTGAATTTGGTGACAGATAGAGAGCCTTTTAATTGCAAATATAAAATATATGTTTCATGTTGACGGTTGAGTCGTTGAAGTTGTAATCTTAAAGCTTTTGTTCAAATAAAGGTCTGTTAAGTCAATACGGCTGTTTGGTGTAACACAACAGTGATTGGGCCTATGGTCCACTGAAGAAAGCCATCATATTTCAAGCATTACAAACTGTGTGTCTGTGGACACACTCCCGGGAAAAAGTAATCGCAAGCAGTTTGTATCTTTGGGAGGAGAGATCCAAAAACCCACCTGAGAGCTTCCATATTGTAACTTAAAACTCAATGCCCACCATTTTCACAGCGTCTCGGATATCAAGGTCAGGGCAGTCGTGTCACAGGAGTAGTCTCCAAAGATCCTCCAAAGAGGATATGAATAATGGCCGGGCTGAGTCCCGGGAAACTCGGGCCGCCATGCAGGAAGGTATGGCCAATCATCCGGCCCGCAATGGTGAACATGTCATTGTCAAGCAGTCCATCTAAAACTGAGGGGTGAGGTGATCGGGCTCCCCTTCAAAGATTTTTGTGATAGCTGCACTTCCTGCAACAGAGACAGATTGAGAGCATAAGTGTAATGCCCTAAAGGTTTTGAGAAAGAATGAAAAGGCTGCAAGTAAGCATGGATTTTAAGGCTACAACTAGTTTTAATCATTTGTATCATTCTTACAAACTTCTTCTGTAAATCATCTGTTCCTTTAGTCATTAACCTTTTGTATGCCAGTTTTTGATTGTCAAAATTTGACAACAGTGCATAGGAGATTATCTTTGAGTTAAATAAAATGAATGACCAGATCATTTTCTTGGATAGTCATTGTTTATCTTTATTTATTTATATCTTCACCTAACAGCAACAGGAGTACTTCTGCCGTTCACTTCTTTTGCATTATAGCATACATTGGCGCAATAAGCAGTAGTGATCTCTATAATGATATAAACTTTTGAGTTTTTATTAATTATAGTTAGTGGACTATAGGGTTGTATCTTCTGATTATAGTCAGCATTGTTGTTGTGTGTTGTGTTGTCTAACCTAAGTTTATATGGAATCCACTCATTAGCTTGAAAATAACCGTTGACAACATGTGACGGTCGACCCCACTTCCTGATGCAACATCACCTGGGAAGAAACACAATAAAAAAAAAATGTAAATAACTAAACTGAGCAATGTGGTGTGTTTTTAGTTAAAGTAGTGCCATATCATTTACAAAGGATTACCTTGAAGTTTGCACAGAAGCGGCGAAGTCCATAGAACATTGTCTCTTTTGTAGAACTTGACTAAAGTTTGGTCCTGCTCCTCCTTGTCTTTCCTGATGTCCACGCTTAGAATCAGGCTGTTGGATTCTCTGTTGCTGTAGAGAAGGTCTTGAGAAAACAGCCAACCAGCTTGTTTTGGATCTGACACTGTTCTCCAGTCTGAGACAGCAGCAAAATGAGCAAAACAAGGTAGCAAAAAGTACTATTAGTACTCAGGTGAAGCCAAAAGGAACACAAGCAACCTTTTATACAAGAAGATTAAATACATGAAAAAACTGGTACTTATGGTTGTTTCTTCTGTTTCTTCCATTTCTCTTGGTGCTGATCGCTTATAGGCCTTCCCTTCCAAAAGTGAAGCATCAGAGTAAGGTGTAAGGTAAATGCTTTTGCTGTAAACAGATCCCCTGTGCTTCAGGTCAGTGTCTCAGAGAGCTCAGTAAGATGTCAATAACAGCCCTGTGTTTAAACAAGTCTTTACTAGAAACAGGTCAAATTGCAAGTCTGCTGTTTTAAAGGTATGCAGCTTTTCTTTTGAGTGACCCTCAGGCAGGAGCCAAAAAAGAGCAGTGTTCACGGCTCCACAACTTTTAGCTCACTTGGATCTAACCATTAGCTATAGTGAAATGTTTTAACTACTGAATGTTCCTATTTGCTTTTTGAGTTTGCATAATGGATGCATTAACTTCTAACTAAACCTTGGTTTGATTTTATATCGAACAAACTTTTTCTGTTTTTAAACTAAATTCTAAAATCTAAAATGTTCTCGTTAAATACTTTGGTTACAGTACTACATATATCCATTTTGGGTTTGTTTAACTGAAAGATAATGTCAAATTAAATGAAAATGTGTTTCTATTTACAGGTTATTATAGGAAAAAGTGTACCAACTGGGAGGTACTGTCAACAGGAAGAGGTTATTTCTAATTGCTAGGCATATTCAGTAGTGCATAATAAGAAATGTGCAGGGGCTGATGAAAGGGGTGTGGCTCATCTTTAAAAATAACAATTAACACTATTCTGTTAGTTCTAGATTGTTAGGTTTATGTTACACAAAGGAAGACATTGATCAGTACGACAGATTCATGCAGGACCTGGATTAAACCGTGATAAAATAAATTAGGTTCAGAAAGATGTGGCTGCTGTGCTTACCTGTGGCGGTCCTGTCTCTGTATTTTGTGTTTGCTGTCAGTAACGTCACTGGGTGGGGGGGGGGGGGAGATTTTGACCTGCCATTAGTCTAAGCTGGTTTAACTTGTCAGTGCAGGTATTGTAAAGCAGAACAAGTCAACAGCATACCCCAAAGCAGCTATGTTTTTAAAGGGAAACATTTCAAAAGAGACCATCAACAGATATGGCTGACGCACTTCTAACAGGTCATCATTTGGGATTTGGGTAAAATTGAAATTGAGTAAGATCATGCATCCATAATAAATGAATGAAAGGAATCTTTCATTTTACAGAAATATCCGCCACAGTCAATGTGCAATTTTTTGTGTTTAATAAAAATCCAGATGAATAAACAAATGGATTACTACTGTGTACTACTTTGTTTTATCAGCTTTTTCATTAATCAGAAGAAAACCGCATAGACTAGCGTACATGTGTGTTATTAGAGGCAAAGTTCAGGGATACAGTGGTAATAGGGAATTTTACACTTTTCCCTTTTTCCCAGAGTCAAATTCTGAGATATGCCCTGGGACAGATATTTATTATGTATTAGGTGTAGTCTGTATTAAGTCCAACAGCGATGTTAGGCTCTATTGAGTTTTTCTATAGGAACAAATAACATAATCATGATCCCATAGGCATCCATGAATTGAGGGACATTTAAGCAAGTAATCTCAGAGGGGGGTGAGGGATGCCTCTTCCCAAGCTTTGTCTGAAGGGAGGCCAACAGTCTCGGACTTTGAAAAACACTGCTGTACTCATGAGTCATGGCTACGCAGCTTTGCTAATTTCAAGTCTAAGAAACCATAGTCTTAAATGTGAAGGAAATTACAGCCTTGCTAGAAGCTCTGTTGGGATGTTCAAAGAGTGTCATGTGTCTTTTAGTTTAAAATGCAAGAAGGAGTTTTGTTTAATAGTGTTTTGTCGGATTCAGAGTGTTGGACTAATTGTGTAATGAGTATTAAAAGTGTAAATTGTGAGGGTGTTTTCTCAGAATGAATCAGAAAAACACCAACAATGTGCTACTGTCATTAAGCTAAATTAAATTAAGCTGTTGCTGGTATTACAGTGGTTGGAGATCTGCGTCTCTTGGCAGCATCCTTCCTGTACTTCAACTCTTCAAGATCCAACTGAGTTGCATTTTTCCGCCTAAAATGTTTTCAGCAACGTATTTTACATACTTACATACCTCTCAGCTGTCGAATAACAAAGTATGTGAAGCCATGCTAAAGTAACACCAACAAAACAGAGCAAACATTCTAGTTGTACATCTATTTTTGAGGCGAGAAACAGTCAATGCAGGAACATCCTTTTAAATCATATTACAGGGCTGCTAGAGACTCCTGCTCGGATTGGTTGTCTTATGCACTTCGGGAAATGTACAATAGCTGCCCAATGCTCCTAGTTCTAGGATGGGTTAAATGCAGAGATCACATTTCACTGTGTGTGCATGTATGTGTTATGATCAAATAGGGTTTCATGCTCTGATTATAATTATTAAGGATATGGTGACAGTATGAGCAAATGTGAAAAATTCATACAATGGCTTTAACTGGTCCTCCTTTTAAACTGAGAGACACTCTAACGCCACCTAGTGTGCCAAAGCGCATTCACATGAGATGTGGTCAAACAGAAACAACCATGATGTTGGTGAACTTGGAGGATTGGTTATTTGATACAAACTCTAACAGGGAACTTCCTCTAACTTATAATAACCTCTGTTCTTTATCCGTACTTCCTCTGGGTTTTATGTTGCTTTTTTGCTCCATTTTACCTGTTATTTCGATGAGACTGCTCATCTGAGGTTGCATGTCCCAGACAATCAACATATTAGAGTAGCTCCTGCCCCCCCACCCCCCCACCCCCATCCCTCCAGACGCCTCTCGGGGTGACAGTGACACAAGTGTCCCATTGTCAAAACAGCGTCTCTCAGGGGGGAGGACATGCTTTAGGGGATGTCAGAAGATTAGCTATGACATTAACCCCCCGCCCCAGAAACCCCCCCCCCCCCCCCCCCACACACACACACACACACACACACACACACACACACACACACTCACACTCACACACTCATCACAGACGCTTGCACGCTCCTACCCATAATCCCTCGTTACAAGTCACTTCCCGTTTCATGAGCCACTGAGACAAAGCAACAGATCATGTGAGTGTGTTTGGTGCTTGTGGTTGATTTTAAATTGAGTTTCAAACGTTTGAATTCCCTGATGGGGGCTGAAAAAAACAGAGGTGAGCGGCCTTGAGATTGATGTGAGTATTTGGGGGTGAGCACTTAAGTGATTGTAGTCCAGCATGAAGGGCATAATGTACTGTTTGTGGGGGGGGAAAGAGGGAGGGGGGATGTGTACAGTCAGTGTGCATATGTTCTGTATGTGGGGGAGGTGCTCTGCTTGTTGGACTGTGTCCTAATAGAATTTATTAATTAATCATGGTTGGCTGATCAGTTGATGTATTTATTTGCATACTGCAGGTGGGGGGATATGTTTTCTTTATTTATTTGTCTCTTCAGCTGAGACCCCCAGACCAAGTTCATGTGTTAGCGCAGCCGGTCAATGCCTGATCAATATGTGATCTGCCAGAGAGCTCCCAGGCACTGCTTAACTGCAAGATCAAGACTGCAAAGACCCTTTACGGACCGTTCACTCAAATGATTGATTGGCACATGACACACCGTAAGATAAAAACAAAGGTCTCAGAAATAGCCTTTTAACAATCTCTGATGCGGCTGGAAGTACACTATTAAAAAAAAAAGGAAAAGCACACACGTATTTTATGACTCTGATCCTGTTGTGTATCACAATCTTCATTAAATATTCAGCACAGTCCCTTATGTCAATGTGTCAAACTGTAAGCCAGCACAGCAGAAATATGAGAAGAGAGGGGAAACTGAGATTCAAAGAAAGACAGAAAGAGTCTGGGGACAGAATGTGGATTGAGAAGTATAAAAGAAATCACATAGTAAGCAGGTTGTTTTCTATTCAACTCAAAATGATCACATTGTGAACTAGAATGGCACAAAGGCCTTGTTTACGTGAGAGAAAAATAATTTGTTTACCAGCCCATTGAATTTAGATTTGCTCCAAAAATAAATGGCTTCTCCCTTGGAAGTGCGACACACTTCTACCAAGCCAGTTGTTTTTTCTGTAATCCTGCTCTAGGACAAACAAACCACACTGAATACTTAACCTCCGCGACTGAGGAAATAAAGACAAGTAACTCTGTGTTCTCTGGATTTGCACGCAGAACCACTGAGGATCCCAATAGTGGTCTCAAAACAAAAATAAATTCAGTTTGTTAACCAGAACTTCAGGTGGATTGGCTACATGTGATGAGATTTATAAAGCCTGTGTTTTATGAGGATTGATAGACTGACCCGGGAAGTTAAATTCAAGGTCAGATATTGGATTCATTTAATTTCTTTCTATTTATCTGTAACAGGAAAAGACATCAATAATGGATTCAACCCTATTTTCAGCCTCTCTTTTATATCATTTATATCTCCCTTATTTATTTTTCCTCTTTCTTCTTTCATTAGAGGTGTGGGACTATAGGAGTGATGGATCGGTCGTTCCTCCTTCAGGATGCTTAGTCATGCAGGCATGCGCACACAGAGTACGGACACAGATATAGACATCAGGTTTATGTGTGTGTTTCTTTGTTTATGCTAATTTTCTTTTGCTGTCAGCAAATCTTTCATTTCCATTCCCTGTTTTTTTTGCATCTTATTTTATCCTGCTTTTCCTTACCACCACTTTAGACTTTAAAAGCCAGATGATGGTTTTTGGCTTTTCCCATTTGTGGCTACATCTTCTTAATTACTATGTATTACTCACACTACAGACAGCCATGTGTGAGTTTACCCCCGCCCCCCTTAGCCTAAACACACATACACACACAAACCACACTCATCCAGCTAATGGACCAGCCTGTCTCTGCTTTTGCTAGGCTTATATTTCATCTCAAAGAGGGAGGGAGCAAAGCCAACAGGTCCATTACCAAGAGAGAGGGAGATGCGAGCGAGATAGGGACTGCGATGAGGGGAGGAAAACAGAAAGAGACGGGGCGGGGATACAGTTGCAGGCGTACTGCGGCAGCAGCAGAGCGGCATGACGTGATAGAGGGGAGGAATGACAGACAGAGGAACACACAGATGCACATGCTTGCAGCTGAGAGGCCTGCCTGGCAGAAGTAGACAGAGGCAGAGGCAGGGGGCTGACTAACTCAGCAGCATACAGATCAGAGACACACTCACTTACTGCTCTCTATCCTGATGCTCGCAGAGGGTGAGTGGAGTTGTGATTCATGTTTTCAATTAATTTCTGCATTAGACCATGTGACTGTTGTGAATCTCTGCTTACTTGTTTATGTGAACCTGGATCCTCTCATTTTGGTCATGTTGCTCATGATGAAATGTTTTGATACACTGTGTTTTTAAAGGATGCGCGTGCTCACAGTGATATCACAATCAGCAGAAATTGCGGTAGAGTGGAAGAGAGAGGTTAACAGAGAGAAAGGCAGAGCTTAAGTGGGATGAAAAGAGGGGAGAGGGGATGATAGAGGAGGGGGTATACCGTAACCAGGGCTGACGTGATGTGATCTGTCTGAGTCAGCATTTGAGGGGCTTTAGGACTCAGTGCAACCTGCGTACATACTATAGTGTGAGCGCAAGATGAGTTGAGAGAGTGTGATATTTGTAGTAGTGAATCAGAATAGAGGGAAGCACATGGTTGTGTTTTCGTGGTTTATAGTCTGATTAGGCTCTCTCCTGTTTAGCTTGTGTGGGTGGTTTTGTTTGTCTGTCTGTGCTGCTGTAATGAGTGCGTCTGGAGTGGACGTGTGTTACATGTGCGTAATTTTCCCATTTTGCGAGTGATTCACATTCTCTGCAGAAATCTTGTGAAACTCCTAGTCTGATGACTTATCCATGTGGTTGTACTATGCTCCATTGAAAACCTCCTTTTTTCATTCTAGCTAAGTGGCTATCCTCAGTGAATGAAAGCTTTGCATAACCCCTTGTATGACATTGTGATAAAAAAACAATTGAATAAGTTCTTCTGCCGCTGATAATCTGGAAATACAATGTTTTTAGACGACTTAAATGATATGTTGAGGTAATTTTAAGGGTGACAGAATATGTGTCATTTTTAGGTGACTGCAGCTAAGAAAATTTCCACTTGTTTTTCTGACTCACAATTACAGTTGTCAGACATTTCTTTGTGCGTGTAAAATTACGTTTTTCCTGCCAAAAGATGAGAACACTGATTCCAGAAAAGAAAGTGACTTTGAAAGTGAGTCACATTTTTACGGTGGCCCCTGATTGGCTAAAAGTGTTGTTTCTTTTTGTCACAGCTTCCTGTCTCGATGAATGGTGAGGCACAGTGAACCAATGGGATGGCAGCGCTGAGGATGCAACAGTGATCCAGGAAAAAACAGCCCATTGTTTCCTGGGACGTTGGAGAAGTGTGACCTTCCTCCTGAAGGCTTTCGCCGCTCCGCCACTGAAGGAGCCGTTACTCCATTGACAGGTAACACACTCTTGAGACAGCAGAGCTAACACATGACATTTCATAATAAGCCGTGAGCTACAGACGTGGTTATTTTTATACTGTTGTGAGTTCTAAGAAAGACTTGTATTTCAAGGAATCCCAACAACACTTTAGATTTCTGAACCTCTCTATGTTGCCATCAAAGTGTAGAATTATGTCAGAAACCACATTGTGGCTGTTGTTATGGACGTTGTCATTATGGAGGTGATAACATTTATTAATTGTAGACTTTTCAGACTGGGTCCCACACAGAGACACTCACAGGCACTGCTAATGTCCTTCGGTTCACAGACAGAGAGGCCTGTGTTACCAGCACAATTATTGATTTACGGATGAGTCAGAGGATTTTCATCACAAGGGGGAGAGTGCGTATGTGTGTGAGAGAGAAGGTATGCATCTTTCTTTGAGGTACAGTAACTGAATTCAGCCAAGCTGGTCATGTGACATAGGAGCTAATATTATGTAATATGATTAAGAAGTTTACATCTTATCCCTGCTGTCCCGCTATCCTGCTTTTTTTTGTCCTTCAAGTACAAACTGAGCTGCTCTCTTTTACTATCAAGTGAAAAATGGTTGTTAATTACCTCATATACTTTAGTTCACCTCCTGGGTATGTGGAGACTGATTGTAAATTTGACAGGATAAGATTATTGAATAAATTAGAGTCCCTGTTGCTGTTGCACACAGCTTCCAGCAGATGTCAGTACCATGCTTGCACAATGATTGAGGTTTGCTCTGTATTCCTCTGAACATTTGCTTAACCAATAGTTATTACATTCACTTGTAACAACTTTAACTAAATTCTCTACGTCTGTGTTACCATGTTTGTGTCGTTACACATTATAATTATTGTGTGTATCTATGAATGTCACAGAAACACTAATGCATATTATATTTTTAGCCAAGAGGTTTGCATCTATAGCAATAAACAAGTATTAGAAGTAAACAAATAGACACTAAAAATTGATTAATGGGTTTAAATAATTGAAAACAATTTTCACAATTGATGAATCTTCAAACTAATTTATCAAACAAAAAAATGCCTGGAAATCTCTGGTTTCAGCTTCTAAATATACTGCTTTTCTCTGTTATGCTGTATATCACTGTAAGTTTAATTTATTGGGGTTTTCGACGGTTATTTTGTAAAAAAAAATCTTTACAAATTCCGCTTTATTGGGCTTGGAAAACTAACTGGATTTATTTTTTACTAATTCTTGTGTTCTTTGGAATACATGCTTAGTCATACTCTAAATTGTGCAGATAAGTCACAAGCAGTTTGACCTACTGTGAAAGCGTCAACTGACCAACAATCTAACTATTGTGTGATGCTGCCTTTGACCCTTTATATAGTCTGAACACATGACACAGACATATATCCTACAAATTCCAAGCTTCAGCTGTGTAAAATCGCCTCATGAGGGAATCAAACCTAAAATTGATTTGACAGATTTGAATCCGCTTTCAGCTGCTGCTTTCAGTAAACAGAAAGGTCTTATTGTCTCTTTCTGTGGATCTATACACACAGACATCCCCACCACCAGCTGAGCCTCGGTATGTCCTTACGTGGGCTGCAGTAGTACTGGTATGACCCTGCTACTTCCCCGGGGAACGGCCAATTTCCATACAGATAGAGCCAGAGAGCCAGACCGCACCTGTGCTCCTGGAAATCCTTGCAGGAATTGTATCAGTCAGACAGAAATGTTGATGCTTATTATTGACTAACCATCCTAAGGGAAAGGGCAAGAGAAACAGGGATGGGGGGAGAAGAGGAAGAGAAGAATTTAAGAAGAGAAATTAGAAGAAAGCAGGATGGATGATCACATCTGTCTCTGTTTACCTACTGCTGCATCACTGCTTCTGTATCCTAGTGTGCAGGTCTCCATTAGCGCATATCTATGATTGAGCACCAGTGCTTGGTAAAATATCCAATCTCCATTATCTGTGTCAGTGTGATATTATCATTTGAGGATAGGAACCTGTCCTACAGAGAAGCTAAACTTTCTTTTTATTAGAAAAGGTTTTTTGGGTATGTTTTGAGTTTTTGTCTGCGAGCAATACTGCAATTAGATTTCTCCCCATATAATCCAACATTTTATCCTTGTGAGTCTGATGGTTTAAGTTGACACAACTCTTATTTACTAAAGAGATCTTCCAAGAAGTCTTTTGGCAAAACAAGTTCTGCTTTTTATGAAAGGGATTAAGCGTTTAATCCTTTAAATTTGTTAGTGTGGGTAATTTACAAATAATCGACTTATTTGGCACTGATTCAAAGCAAAACTGTTCAGGAAGTATAAAATGTACGTTATATACATACATTTCTATGTATACGTATCTGTGTACAGTATGTGTTTATAAACGGGTTTGACGCTAGACAAGCTGTGACACACTCCTGCACATCTGGACCGCAACAGCAAAAGGATTTTTAATTGAGATGTTCTTAAAACAGTTGCTGAAATATTTTTGACAGTTAAACTGGTCATCAAATGTTAACAAAATTATAAATACTGTATTATGTATATATTTAGGTATTCAGGCATTTTCACAGACTGGGCAGTGATTCAAGATGCTGTGACCCTCTGGTTCTACACAAGCTGTTTCTTCCCTTTTCCTCTCCCTCCCTCCCTCCCTCCTCCTCCCTCCCTCCCTCCCTCTCCTCCCACCTCAGAGCCTCTCGTCCTCTTTCCCTCCAGCAAGTAGTTAGGTTATATGTCATTACGAGAAATGTTTCACTTGAACAACATTCGCTGCGGTCTGTTTGAAAGAGAAAGGGAAATAAGAATATCAAGCTGACTTTTAGATTTCTTGGGTGTTTCTGAGAGGTAAACTGTGAATATCTGGAATCAAAGCAAATCAGGTGAGAAAGATCTCATACCACCTCTGGAGCTCATATATGTTAGAGAGCAGTGTGTTTGTGTGAGGATATTTGCTTGTGGGAGTGTGTATTTGAATTCATTATATGGAGAAAATCAGTTTTCCAAGAACATAACGCTCCAAAGGCAGCTGGTAGATTCTGCTGTGAGCATGTGAAGCTGTTTTTTGTTTTTTTGAACTCCCAGCAGGCAAATTTGATTGCGCAGACGCTTCATGCCGTGCTGAAAATAAGCTCAACTCGTGGTATTCAATGACTCAGTTTGTCATATGTGCTCGATTCACATGCTCACATTCCAAGGATTTTTAACTACCTCTTTGTTGGGAACAGCACGTTGTAGTTTAACGTAATTGGATTTTAAAAAAAAAATGTAATTAGATTTTAACAAAGTGTAATTAACCTTTTAAATTAATAAACACCAGTTTCCTGAGGGATTTATCGCTGACTCGGACTGTTGTTGTGGATTTAGTATGAATTTGAGCACTAGCCTCAGTGTTCAACATTTTTACTCACAGGTGTTTCTCTCGCTGTGTTTCTCCAGGTCAGAATGAGTGGGGGAGTCAATGTGAAGTCGGCCCCCCGGGCTCCTCCCACGTCAGGAATCCCCCTCCCACACAGCCTGTTGCCCTCCTCCCCCAAAGCAGACACCCGCCGTCGGGCTGGAGACCTGCCCAGGCCCTCAACACAGACCCCTAAACACACACCCACACACACACCCAGGCAGTCTCCTTTACTTTGCCCACGAAGCTGTGGCATCCCCGGGGCCTCCTCCAGAGACCCCAAGAGAGACACCAGTCTGAAGGGTCAGCTCTTCCAGCGAACGGGTGCTCTACCTGCTCCCCAGGGGTCCCGGTCTGCTTACAGCAGCCCGCTGACGCAGCGCAGGGCGCCACCGCCAGCCTCCAAAGACACGCTGGATCTGGGAAAACTTGCCCAGCCTTACATTCCCTCACAGTTCCCACATGACAGCAATCGCAACCGAAACACACTAACCAATAAGAACCAGACATGGGGGACCAGCAACCTGCGTCCACCGCTGCAGTTCAGGAGAGAAGGCAACTCCAACTCCCAGGCAACGGGTGGGGTCACACCACAAAGAGGGAATGATGCTCCAGAAAACCAACCAGTCCACACCACTCTGGCGAACAACGGTAACCTCCGGCCCACTCTTGATCTAACGAGCTACGAGCACGCCATTAGAGGTCGCACTGACTCCACCAGCCAATCAGATGAGGAAATGGGCACTCCTGAAGACGGAAGTCCGGCCTGCTCTCCCTGTCCCCTACCGCTGCCACCGATCACATTTACCATGTCAGTAATGTCCAATGTGGCTGTTAATGTGCTGGATCAAAGCTTAGAGGGGGAGGCACTCACACCCAAAGTCAACATGGCCACTGTGGCTCCCTTCAGCTACAGGTGAGTGGTGATACAGCCCTTTATCTACACTTTCATCACCATACCTGACGCCCCTTATTGTAAAACCATTCTCTTCTCATGATGAATCTCTCCTTGTAACACTTCATTATCCCAAATATATTGATACACACACATTTTGCCTCCAACTCTGGATACAACAGACCAGCCCTTGAGCAATGCCATTTTAGTCTAATCCCTCTATATCTTTTTTAGCAAAACATGTGAGTGCAAGGATACTCAGACACACACACACACATACACACACACACACACACACACACACACACACACACACACACACACACACACACACACACACACACACACACACACACACACACACACACACACACACACACACACACACAGTTGGAGTTTTCTGGAGCAGAGCTGATTGTTAAAGTGTCCTCTCGACATCCTCTGGGCTGACTGAATATACTGTTCTCTCTCACACACACATACAGTAGTCTCCTAAGACATGTAAAAACAAGACGAAATGTGATGTCACTGTGCCTGAAGAAGGGCTGCCCAACTGATATATGATTTTGCAAAATCGTAATATGTGCAACATCCAAATCACAGTAAGCACAATATTTGTTAAAGGCAAAATATGTAAAATATAATTATTAACAAACTTTTATGGTGCTACAAAAAAATGTTTAGTACGGATCCTTCATGACCATTTAAATATATTGTTCAATGCTAATGCTTCACAAATGATCAATCCCTCTAATATCATGAATCATGTCAAAAATAATCGCAATTACTTCTTTTTCTTAATCGTGAAGCCTCAGTCTGAAGAATGAATCAGTCAAAGCGTAACTAATATTATAAAATGAATGCACTATTTACTATTCTTTATAAGATAACAACTTAAATTATTAAGATTATTATTATTTTGTTATAAAGATGAAATAATATACAGTACTTTGTGCATCATCGGTGTTTCTGTTTTGTAAGATTTGCATTAAAGTAAAATCAATGTGACACTCAGGAGGTGTTCATCAATGTAATTCTGTTCTGCTGTGTGTTTGATTGTAATCAGCGATATTAATATCAGTGATTTGCATGAGCAGTAGCAGAAGTGTAACGGCTGTGATCTTGTTGTGTTTACAGGCTGCATGCGCAAGAGAGCGATTTTACAGTGGATGAACTGAGTGACTGCTCATCTGGATCCATAGAAGTCTGCTGTGATGACCTAACACTAGGTATGACACACAGACACACACACACACAGACACACACACACACACACACACAGACACACACACACACACACACACACACACACACACACACACACACACACACACACACACACACACACACACACACACACACACACACACACACACACACACACACACACAATGCAATCAAACAAAGATTAAACTCTTTTGCACATTTTTCAGAAGCAAAACACATTATTTCTTCCTTTGAATATTTTGCTAGTCTAGTTCTGTCTGCCGAATTAGCATCAGGTCGACAATGGATATGGTTATGGATACCTTCTTTCTCTCAGCCAGACATATTTACTGCAGTGGAGTCATAAATTATGTCAGAAGGGACATGCCGACCTTTGGGTCTCATTGTGGACCTTGAAAAGACTCAGTGAAGACTCTGGGACAACCATTCTCTGTCTAATGTTCGGTCCCTACTCTACTCATCATGCCTCAGGAGCCTGGTCTGTTAGGTGCAGTAATTTCCTGCGTGTCTCTGCTGACTACAGCGGTTCCTACATGCAGAGGGAAAGGACATAGATGGGCTCAGGATGTTAAGATGAAGGAAGATGACAGGGTTGATGTGGGTCAGTAATGGGATGAAATCGTGCGCTTCTCAACTCGCTGCCAATGAGTATTATTATATGCACATTGATTTCAGCTACATCCGAGAGCTGCCGAGGACCCTTCCTCCACTAACACTTTCTCTCCATCGTCTTTCATGTTCCTCTCCATCTTCGTTGACCTACAAAGGCATAGTCCCAGCATGACCTCCTCCCCACCCTTTTGAGTAATGGTTTCCTCTGTACCCACAGCTATGGTCGTGCTTTGTCGTGGTCAGTGTGAGTCGAGGGATGTGGACAGACTTCAGAGATATGACTTTATCAGTGGTTCAGTGAATCATTCTCTGTGATGTGGTGTCAGTGGGATAGGAGGGGATCAACTGCCTGGCTTTGAAATGTGCAGTCTAGTGTTAGTGTGTATTCAACTTTAATGGCCAAAATCTCTCTGAGTTTTGACAAACCTGGCACAATATCCGTAGAGTAACAGTAATATATTTTTTCAATAAAAAGTGACAGCGGCTTTATAGTGTTAGAGGGTGTGGCAATTCTTAAAGAGTTAACACTGTAAGAATCAACTTGCTTTTTTATACACGGTCCAAAAATTTAGGAACAATGAGTAGTAGAAATAGCAAAATTAACCTTTGTTTATCATTTACCTATCCCATGTTCCCGTGAATTTTTGAAAATATCTTTGTAAAAGCAGGATAAAAGTCTTGAATTATTTGGGGGGGGCAATGTTTGACAACATCATCTAATTTATCCGGTTGTTTACTTAATGCTCCCCCAACACATGCATTTTCATTGTTTGTCACCATTGTAGATTTTTGTGATAATCCATGCGTTTGGGGAGTAGTGATCGTACAGCAGGATAAATGAGACTTGGATAATGTGGATTAAATTGGATTAAATGGTGATTTTGGAGGGTGAGTTCCTGTGAAAATACAGACTTTTCCTTTAAATTGTGAAAAATGTTAGAAAAAAGGAAACAAAAGCATACCATTACTACATTGTTGTTCTCTTGTAGAGATGAACCATTTGATACATAAAACAGAGAATAAAATCAGATCAAAATCAAACACATAAAATGTGCCTTTAGCAGAACATTTCAATCAATTGCTCTAAAATGAAGGGCAACACTTTCTCACTACGTCCTCTTCAGCCAGTCATGGACCTCGATTTAACACTTTCACTGGCTACAACTCCGGCCAGTTCAATTAAAACTCCTCCCTGTCGTTATACTTCATAACTCAACTGTGCGTACACAGTATATTATATCATATTTTAATATATTTTGTCACAAGCAGTTGACCTAACCTTAAAGATTGCTATTCCAATCATCTTGCCTATCTAAAAGTATAGTTACCAGAATAGAGCTGTTAGCAAATAAAACAAACTTTTAAAAGCTTTTTAAAGGTTTACACCAGCTGGTTGTGGAAAGGGGGGATGGGAGCTCATGGTGGACCAGCCCCTGTCTTTAAACGCCTCTGGCTGTCAGGGACTGTGGTTGTGGCCTTGTAATTGGTCCCTAGAAGGCGTTAGAATCAGAACTAATGTGTCCTAGACTCCTCTGAAGCTGCATTTACATGGAGGGTGGGCTGACAGTGTAATGACTGTAATTTAGGTAGCGGAGGAACGGAGGGGAACAGGACCGCAAAGTTTGGAGGAAGGAAAAGAGAAACAGTGAGAGGGTGAGAGATGAAGGAGACCTGATGAGGTCAGTGGGTAAATTGATTTCCTTTTGTATAAGGAGGGAGAGAACAAACACTAAATGTGTGCACAGTGATAATAACATTGATTGAAAATTCCAAGCTGAGGGCTCTGTTGAACTCAAGGCCAAGTCAAGTGATATGGTTATGGTTGCTTTTGTGACTAAAGCCAAAGAGTATTTTTCCATACATTGATTATTTTGATTATCTTAGATTGAATGAGATGTAATATAATCAGCTCTTACATCTCCTATTCGAGCCCCTAATGAAGACCTGAACATTGATGTGACTGTAGCACCATGTGGTCTCTCAATGAGACCGCAGACCTCCTGCCCTTGTGTCTCTCTGGAGAGGTGGATTTCAGCATGTGTGTGTATGTGTGCTGATGTGTGCCTGTGTGACAGTACACAGATGGTGTTTGAAAGATAAATGTGATGTGGACGGTGTATCATTTTCCAGCTCCCGTTAAGGGGTAAGACCGAATATTCCCGAAGGACACTCTCAAATCCCGTCAGCTGTCTCTCCTTTTCTCTCTTTCTCCCTCTCTCACACACACAGAAATGGATATGAAACACTGCACAGTATACTATACTCACCCTCATCTGATATTGACATTTACAGGCAGAAATCAATATTGTACTGTCCAGGTGTGGGATTGAAACTTTATTTTGAAGTAATTGAGCATGTGTTGCTTTGAAACAGTAACACAATCTGCAGCAGAGATTTCTTGATGTTTCTCTCAGGATGTCTAGCCAAAAATTACATTAAGTGGCAATGGGCCAACTTGCACTGTGTTATACTAAATTTAATATAGCCAAATCCATTCATCTATACTTATTTAATACAGTCATCTGATTGTTTGGTAGTTGCTAAACTAAAAACTGGACCAACACATTCCTGCAATAAATGCTGCTTTCATAAAACTGTTTTGGAGACATGTTGATTAACCTTAAGGGTTTATTTTGGAGGCTGGAGTTTGTGCTGCTGTATGTATTTGTGATTTTGAAGATTTTCAATGATTTTCAAGGATTCAGTGTACAGATTATAGATTATATGACCTTTTAATGCCCCCGGCCAGTCTACTGGATAGCATTTGATAACCCCAACTGCATCTACTCTTAGATAGTGCGTAATCCTCTTTGGTCGATCTAATCAGATAGACATATGCCGAGTTGGCGGTGGACAGTGATGAGTGGTTTAGTAGATTTGGAAAGATGATCAGACATAAAAGTGGACTGGATTATAAGGTCACCCTTCACCAGGAGTGAGGCAGTAATCACTATTTAGGGTTTAATGTCATGCTCATTTGACCCTAACTTTGATCTGTCAGGAGTTCTGTTTGATGGGTATCACATGAGTGTGGTAAAATGAGTGCACATGAATGCACATAAACCATACCTGAGCATGAAGGCACACATTGATAAATGTGGGGAAAAACAAGTTTAAATTCACACATTGAAGCTTTTCATTTTCCCGCTGGTTTCACACACTGAGCCATCCACTCGTTGTGTGGCGATGCAGTAAGACAGAGCTGCCACCTCCTTCTTCTCCCTTCCCCCAGGGACATTTCCTCCCTTCCTATGTCTGCATTAGATAGAGCGAGAGATAAAAGAGGAGAACAAAAAAAGGAGGGAGAGGGGTACTTTGAGAAATGGCTGAATGACTACACACTCTCAAGATCCTTTTTGACCTCTGGGGTGACTCCCAACCAAGGGAGTCGAGTTATGAAGGCAGTCATGTGTGTAACCTCTCTGTGTCTTTACAGGACCACACACACACACACACACACACACACACACACACACACACACACACACACACACACACACACACACACACACACACACACACACACACACACACACACACACACACACACACACACACACACACAGGAATGCAATAACAAAGAGATCTATCCGTCAAATTAATAACCTGTGTAGATTAAAGCAAACACTCAAACAAGATCACTGACTTATTGGGTCAAGATTCCTGATGTTTATTGAAACATGCAGTCATGTTCCCTTTCCACAAATGAAAACACTCACACATGCTGATGATATCCATGGCTGCTGTAAGCACACTATGCTGTAACTAGGCAACCGGCCTCTGCAGCACAGCATTTTGGATACCCCTGGGAAGTGTGCTGAGAATGTCAACAGTGAGGGAGCAGCTACAAAAAGTAATACCTTTTAAACACACAAGAAATATTCATCCTCCCTCTTCTCTACATTCCCTGAATAGCAGTTGATGTTTTTCCAGCTCTCAGCTGGTTGTGACTCATGATGAGTGTGCGACATTCGCTCTGTGGGAGAATGGGGCTTTTGTTAGATTAACATTTGTGCCTCCTGATTCAGGAGTTGGTACGAGTGACACACTCACACTATTACCATCGATAGCCTTTAAGTGCCTGAACTGCCCAAATGGTTAGGCCAGTGATTCATGCTGCGCATCACCAGCAGAGAGAGACCACCACAGTCAGTGTGTCACTGCTGAACAACTCCCTCTCTCATTCACACTTACATTTTTGACTCAGACTAGGAAGCCCGCACATTGTTTGCATCAGGTTGTCACCTCAGTATTTTGTGTGTAAACAGGACATTAAAAGCCATGTTACTGTGTGGGTGTAGTAACATAATGTGTGTCACCATGAGCCTTCCCCTTGTTTATTTGTGTGTCATGGTCTTGTATTCATCCTTGTGTCCTGTGGACCCTATGCGCTAGCGTGTTAACGGACATAAAGAAACGTAGCAGTAGCGGCGAGGCGGTGAGGCAGGATTTCCTTTCTCTGTCTTACAGGCTTCCTCTGCTCCTCTGGCACTCATTCAGAGATCCTTCCTCCTCCTCTTCCTCCTCCACCTCCTCTCAAGTTTTCTGCATTATATTCTTACATTCTTATATTCCCTCTTTTCTCCTTCCTTTTTTCATGCAGTATACATCCTTCATGTTGTCTGCTCTATCTTGTTCTGACTCGCTCTGCCTTTCTTCATCTATTCTGAGTCACACTCACTCTTGTTATTTTCTTCTCACTTCTCCCGTTCACGCTTCTCTCATCTTTAGAACAACTTTTTATCCTGTTGTATTTGGCAACAAAACGGTAAAACAAGAGGGACCAAGAGGGAGTAGGTGACAACAGGGAGTGGGTGAAAGTGAGAATGCGTGCCATCTGCTTAGTCCAATGGGAATTTGTCATCTGAAAGTTTACGTTGCTCTGATACAATTAGTTACATCAAAAGCTCTCGCAGTACTTTTCATTTCAAAGCTGGAGCCCCTGTGTGACTTTGTAAAATGCATATAATGTGCCACACAGTGTCTCTGTTTGTGTGTCTTCGTGGCTACCTCACATGACTGCTCTGTAGAAATACAGTGGCCGACCTGTTCCTAACTTGTTTAGAGATGCTAGGGAAAATATTCTCATATAAGAACAGAAACACCTCTCACTGTCTGTCTGTCTGTCTGTCTGTCTGTCTGTCTGTCTGTCTGTCTGTCTGTCTGTCTGTCTGTCTGTCTGTCTGTCTGTCTGTCTGTCTGTCTGTCTGTCTGTCTGTCTGTCTCTCTGTCTCTCTGTCTCTCTGTCTCTCTGACTATCTGTGTCTCTTTTCAATCTATCCTTTCATACCTGTATCTCTGTCTACCTGTCTCTCCTACATTTACTTACCTTTGGTTAAAAAGTGTCTTTATAAGTGTTTGGAACTGTTTGCCCACCGTCATCGTGGCAAATTTCCCATGACTTTGACCACTTTGGTCTACCCACAAACACGTTAAAACTCACACACACACACACACACACACACACACACACACACACACACACACACACACACACACACACACACACACACACACACACACACACACACACACACACACACACACACACACACACACACACCGACAAACACTTATTTTGCGTACTAAATGTGTTAGTCTGTATGAGATGTATGTGTAGACTAATTCTAAGCACTGGCACTCACACTCTGCCAGCTTCTCTGATGTCAGGCCAGATTGCTCAGGTCAGTCAGACACCCTGCACAGACAGTATGCTGTGTGTGTGTGTGTGTGTGTGTGTGTGTGTGTGTGTGTGTGTGTGTGTGTGTGTGTGTGTGTGTGTGTGTGTGTGTGTGTGTGTGTGTGTGTGTGTGTGTGTGTGTGTGTGTGTGTGTGTGTGTGTGTGTGTGTGTCAGCTTAACAGCAAAGAGTTAGAGAGAGAGTTTACATCAGCCATATATTAAAGTGATTACACTGTGGAGCCAGAGAGACGAGTACTTGAACAAACAAGTCGCTGTGTGCTGCCAACACACACTTTACCTGTGTGTATTCGTTCTTTCAAGAGCACTGACGCGTGTCTTTTCCCCATGTGCATCTGTGCACCACACAGACCTGCCTTGTACGCGGAATTCACCTTAATCCCTCATCAGGGAGGTATAAGAACTGACAAACAGCACCTATTAGCCTTAAATTACATCCCTTACCCCCCTACTGGCCTGCTACCAGCCCCCAGAGCCCCCATAACTGTCACCTAACAGCCATGGCCTCGCTGCGGCACAACCACCTCTACATAAGCCCTTTATTAAAACTAGCTGCTTCTAATTAATGGCTTGGGCCTGTACACAATAAAACAGCCAATGTACAGTATGTGTTTTTGTCTGCTACTGAGCTCCTGTATTACACACACTCATTCAAGGTCTAATGGATGGACGTTGTCATTATTGGGCTCAATTGCCACCAGTTTGGGTACTGTTGGAAAATTAGTACCTATCCAATATTGTGTGTGCACTTTGAAAAACAGGACATTGCTTGTTTTCGCTCTGGTTGAGTGTCAACCGATTTATGCAAATGTAACAGAAAATGGCCGTAAGCCCAGCAGCCGGCTTGTTTGAATACTACTCCTAACAGTTTGAGCCCTGATAACATCAGAGCTGCAGGCTATGCAAGAGAAAGTGCTCTAATGGTAAAACGCCCAGAGCACAAACACTCCACTAACTCTGAGACCTGCAGCAGACAGGATGCATTAATAGGTAAAAACAAATTCTACAGTTATTGATTGTTATTAAGCGTTAATGGACTTAAGGTTTTACTTTATGCTCTGTCATCATTTTAATCTGTAATGGAAATAAAAAGATGGATAAGTAATGAAGACAATATACTATTTGTGTGTCCGTCTTATCGGATCTCCACTCTGCTTTGTTTGTTAAGAGGACTTACTGGAATACATTCTGTAGCTTTTAAAAAGCAAAGGATCCAAAGTGATGACAAGTGAAACAAGAAAATGATAAAGATGATGAAGAAAAGATACTCCTGTGTTCCTTGGTTGATTAAGATGGGATGTCCAGAGCGATGATATGATGTAGTTTACCGTGCCAGAGCAAAGCGAGTCCCTGGATGGGAGCTTGGGATTCTCTAAGCTTGTCTCATCAATGTGACACGTTCGTGGAGACAGACCCATGCACACAAACTCGTACACATCGCAGGGGAGGAGAGACAAAAGTATACTGACACCAACACTCGTTCACAAACCCACTTGTGCATGTGTGCTTGTTTTAAATCACTGACTGTTGTGAGGGGTGTGCTTAGATATGAGATTGTGATGAATCTATACCCTGCAAAACTTAATGGCATGTGCTTCTATATTAACTGAGGGGGATGGACGACATACTGTGGGTCTCTAAGAAAGAAGGAAAGTAAGCGAGGTAATGAGAAAAGAACAATGAAGATGAGTTGAGAGGTAATATGATGCAGGTGGGAGGGGGAGTGATGGTCATCCGAGGCCTGCTAGCTTCTAATTGATGCATAATTAGTGACTGACAAATCTGGTTGAGTATTACGGACTGGTTAATGTGTGTCCTGTTTTCCTCCTCTAAGCTGATCCTGCAGTCACGGCTGTTTTACAGATAATTTGAATCAGCTTAATCATGGGTGGGCCTCTCGTGATTAGGGCACATAAAAAAATCTGAATGTGAATGGATGAAAAGAACAGCTAATGTGATTATGACTGATTGAATGTACGTGTGTGTGTGTGTGTGTGTGTGTGTGTGTGTGTGTGTGTGTGTGTGTGTGTGTGTGTGTGTGTGTGTGTGTGTGTTTGTGTTTGTGTTTGTGTCTTCATTCTGCCTCCAATATTAAGCATCATTTGAGTCACACACAGCTGAGGTCAATATGAATATTTCTTTTTTTCTTCCTTCCTTTCTTCCTTGCTTCACTGCTGTTCAGCATAACCCGGCATCTGCGATGCGTGTTTGCAAGGAGAGAGATAGATGATTGGCAGATGAATCAGCCAGTGGGAGGAAAGAGAGTGAGAGACAACAAGAAAGAAGGAGGGAAGAACAGGGGAGTAAGAAAGAGAGGGAGGGTGAATGAGCCAGCGGGGGTAGAGTGAGCAAACCAGCGAGTGTGGAAGAGGTAGAGGGAGGAGAGAAAGGGGAGGGGGGATGTTGCTGCTGCCTCTGCTGCAACTGTTTCTCCTGTCAGTCGACTGCTGCTTGCCTGGCGAGCGGGAGGGAATACAGAGCGAGGGAGAAGCAGAGAGGGAGACAGAGTGTGTTTTATTCTAGTAGCGCTTCTGTGACACAAGGAACCGCAGACACGCCGTGAGGACGTGGATTTAGGCACTGGACTCAGTACTGATGATCCATGGATTACCAGCCGTGAGTAAGGGTGACTGCAACTGCCACTCTAATAACCCACACATCATTTTCAACAGAGGGGGGGGACCCTTATTCTCATTACCGGGGAGTCTGGACCCACCGAAAACAGAGAGGCAGGGAGGAGGGGCAAACCAGACAGTCTTGGAGTTTTTACACCTTATTTCTATCCTTTTCTTCCTCCATTTCTTTCAGTCTGCTTGTATGTATCTCAGAGTGTTTCACTGATGCTGTTGCTTGGCTCTCTGCAGGAGGGATGCTGGAGGCTAATGTGGCTAACGTTAGCATGACGGCCAAGCCCAGAGAGGTAGACCTGAGGTCTGCTGCTGTCTCCTGCCAGGACACATCAGCCCAGGCCATGGCCTCTAGGAAGCCACCGGCCAAGCCTTCTGCTTTGCCTCAGGGACCTTCACGTCCCTCCAGGTCAGAGCTGAAGGTCTACCGACCCTCCTCTGGATCTATCCCAATCCCCAATCCGTCCGGTCTCCGCAAGCAGAGATCATTAAACAACTTGTGTGTGCTCACTGATGCTGAGAAGAAGCTGCACCTGTACCAATCTCCCCGTTGGAACGATGATTCAAACCGGCCAGGTGCTGGCACCAACAAGCCGGGCCTGACCAAGCCAGTTCAGGCTGGGGGTGGGAAACCACAACTTTCCAGGACCCTTTCAAAGTCAGAACAGTCTCTTTTTCAGGCCAAACAGTTCTGCTCCCCACCTGTGACCTCAAATGGGGGCAAACCCAGTCGAATTCCAGCACCTGGCAAACCACGGGGACCTTATGCTGAGGTCAAGCCCATCAGCAAGGCCTCTGAGGCAGGCCAGAGTGCAGACACGGACCCTGCAGACCACCAAACTAAGGCTAACTCCAATGGAGCTGGGAATACTGGGACTAATGGCAAGAAACTAGGGGAGAAGATGCGATGTGCATCTCTGTCAACAGAGGAGAAGAAAGACAGGAAGGGTATAGAGGGAGAAGATGATAAGAGCTTTCTGAAGGTGGATCCAGAGTTAGTGGTGACAGTTCTGGGAGACCTGGAGCAGCTGCTTTTCAGCCAAATGCTTGGTGAGTCTGTTATTTTATCCATATTGTGCATGAAAACCTATAGATTTAAGCATGACAGCTCTTAGGACAGAGTACAATTATGTCAACATGTTAACAACAGTTAATTATTGATTCCTTGGGCTTGGAAGGGATAAACATCCACCCCTCTTCGCTCCTCTCTACTTCCTCCAGCTCTGACTGTAGCTCTAGCATCAACAGTGAATTTTAAATGAGTTCAGTCTCTATTGCACCAGAGCATAATATCAGTGTGTTTTTCCAAGTACTTTTCACTATGCGATAGGGAGAGTCCTCGCTCTGGAGGTGGTGCAAACAAATATAGCAGTCAAATATGCTGAGTGTATATGTGTAAAATGTATTAATGTGGAGGTGTGTATGGATGTGTACTAGCTCTGTGTCCTATCTGCTGAAGTAAGCAGTTCCAGAGGGCTGTCATTGTTTCGTTGTTTATTCATCAGCTAGCACAGGAGTGTTTTGTCCTTGTCTCATCTGACCCACTGCCACAGTGAGCTAGATATACTGTATATTAACCTATAAAATGCCTCCCTCTTTCTCCCATTACATCTCTGTCTTTTTCTAACTATACATCCTGTCTGGAGGGGAGCCTATATTTTTTAATCAAAAGCAATTCAACCATGTGTTTATCTATCAGTGCCATTCCTACAGTGTGAACGCGCAGTGTACGCATGTTTCATGTGGATACCGCAGCCTCAGCATCTCCTGGCTGTAGCCTAAAATCAGCCATTCGTTACTAAAGGCCGTGTGAGTGGGACTAGTGGGGTGTGTGTTTTCAGTCGGTAAATAAAACGGCGGCATATTGAGTCAGGCTCCGGTCACAGTGGGCCACATATTTAGCCTTGCACACCGCTCCCCCCCTCCATTCATCCCTTCTAGTTCCATTGATCTCCGGGCCACTGACAGATGGTCAGTATCCCCCCCCCCCCACACACACCCACCTTTTCCTCTTGTTACCGGGGGCAACGTGTTTGAGGAAGGAGGGGAATCTGATGCGGTGGTGGCATGGGCAGGTAGTTAGCATGCTATCATTCACACACACCCATACCTTGGTAAATACACACACATCGGGGGGACTGTAACGGGACACATCCAAAGTTTCAGTAATGGAGGGGGGGCTGCGAGAAAGATGACTGAGTTTGTGACTAATAGGTCAAACCAGGTCTAAATCTCCATCCATTACTCATTCATACACACTTTGTGATTTCCTTTTATCTATTGCTCATTCTCTTTTCATCCCTCCTTCTCTGCAGCAGCAGATAGCATCTGAAAGAGAGGAAGACAGGGGCAAAATAGCGTAGTGGGTCATTATATCTGTCTGGATGGGAGAAAATAATTTTGTATCCATCAACGAACCTCTCTCTGTCTTCCTCCTCTCTCCTCATTTCCTCTTTTGCTCTTCACCAGCTTTCCTCCTGCAGCACAGCCCCAAATCACAGCTTGCGTGACCTTGCCCCTTCAGCCCTGTGTGTGTGTGTGTGTGTGTGTGTGTGTGTGTGTGTGTGTGTGTGTGTGTGTGTGTGTGTGTGTGTGTGTGTGTGTGTGTGTGTGTGTGTGTGTGTGTGTGTGTGTGTGTGTGTGTGTGTGTGTGTGTGTGTATTTATACTGTCCTTGGTGTGAGTGCAGTGTGTATCTGTGTGTGACCTTGTTCCAATCCTTGCTGTAATGTTGCTGACCAAACCCACGCCGGGATGCCAGGTAGGGAGGAGGGGAATGATGTAGGGAAAAACAGACAGACTCTAAAGAAAGTAGAGAGTAAGAATTGAGATTTATGGGAGGGAAGTAGCAGGGAATGACTTTATTCACAGAGGAAGACAAATGAGAGGGACACTGGAGTAAAATAATGGTAATAGCCGCCAATGACCTAAATTTCTACCTGGCAGCCCAAGAGTGCTGCCCTGGCTCATTACAGTCGGCCACAAGCTGCCAGAGGCTTGTCATTGAAACTATAGCAGGTGTGTAGGATAGTTGTGTGACACACAAACACAAACATGTGTCACACGTGTGCAGGGTTGTGTGTGTGTGTATGTGTGTTTGTGTGTTAGGGGGTAGGTTAATTGTAAATTGCCCTCTAGCTTGCGGCTGCAGGCGCATCTTTTATCGTATCTGCTTCTCCATTTCCGAAGGGACGCGCAGCTAATTGGTTTCTGCTCTGTGTGCTCTGTCATAGGAAGATAGATTATGGATGTTCGATGGATCCTTCCCAGTGATCCACTCCTTCCCTTCCCATACACACTCCCACCTCCTCCCCATCTGCTTCCTACATACATGAAAGTAATGTGTCATTGTACAGTATGATATTATATCTCGAGAAACTGACCTTAACTCGGTCATAGCCTTTTGTTATTGAAGCTACATGTCAGTGCTTAGCTACAGGGAGAGAAATCTAGGCCTGTATGTTGCACATGTTTGGTGTGTGACAGCTAGCAGCATGCAGTGTGACACTGTCCTTTTGAGATTGGCCTAGAGTTGTCGGCAAAGATAATAGAAAATGCTACTACAGTCTAACTTCATCAGCTATGTACTTGAAAAGGATCTCTATCTCACACACACACACACACACACACACACACACACACACACACACACACACACACACACACACACACACACACACACACACACACACACACACACACACACACACACATACATAATCCAGGTCAAATCAAGGTTAAGGCTATATGTTTATCTAGTCCCAGTATTCCCAGCTCCTAGCCTTAGTTTGGTGGTCTGCAGGGTCCGTGTTTGCACTCTGGCCTGCCTCAGAGGCCTTGCTGATGGGCTTGACCTCAGCATAAGGTCCCCGTGGTTTGCCAGGTGATTTAAGATTAGTTTCACTATAATCAGTTTTTCTTTAATCGGACATACTGTTTCACCAGTCACCACAGATTAGAAGCTTTTCATTAACTAGATTTAGAGAATTACTTTACTTGTAGCTGTGATGCTCACAATTCCAGCATGTTTTATAAAACATCTTGTTACTAGCATCAAGGTTAGAAATAGACGCAGGGAATGATAACTCTATAAATTCTGCCAATAAAATGCGCCGACGTGAATGGCACCTTGTAAAGTAAATACAGACAGGGTTCTCTCTACCTCAGATGTGTTCCACTAATGACACCTCCCGGTCCCATCCAGCACGTATAATGAGGTGTATGCGAGAGGGTAAGCTCCCTAAAGCAGTAGCCTTTCCCAGCATGGGGCAGGCTCGGTTTAGAGAGGATCCAGTCTAAAGACACCGGCAAGCACCGGGATTAGGCCTTGCATAAAGATAATAAGAAGATTCAGCCTCCATTACACTAATCACAGATCTATCACCCTGAAAAAGGCCAGCCACCAAGACTAAAATGAATTAAAGATTAAAGCCCAAATGACATCTGTCTAGATGGAGATTTAGGAGGGAATTTTACTTTATCAAGGATGAGATAGGGAACAGGATTTAGGGTAGAAGATTTGACATGTTGTGTGGTTTTGGTGTTGGCTGAGCTGTGTCGCTGACATGTGACCATGAAGGCTCAGCAGAAGAGAAGTATATAATACTCATTGACACATGAATGCTCATAAAAGTAGCCTTGGCTACGAATGTGAGTGTTATTTAAGTGTGACTTTGTAGAGTGTGTGTGGGCATCGGTGTGTGGTTGATGGAGACAATGCATCCTCGTCAGCTGTCTGCAGAACAATAAACCCTTCAGTGAAATCGACAAAGCCTAAAAAAGAAGACATACACACACAGTCGAACCCGGGCTGACACATACACAGTCAAACAAAGGCAAACACACCAACACACTCCTGCTCAACTTAACAGCGCTGCAGGAAATAACAACAAAGCAGCTGCAGCTTTAAATGTCCAAAGCTCAGACACGCACATTCAATGTGTGCCACATTCAGTCACAGATATCCTCTCCTGTCTATACTCCGCTCTATTCATCCTTTTGGCAGTGACAGGGTATTTGCATGCTCAGTCCTCCATTGTGATAGCAGTGCTGAGTCTCTAATGCAAGGCGGGTGCGACCAGAGTTGCTGGTTCTACCCTGGGCTTCGCTGACTGAGGGATTCAGGGCAGCCGAGAAGGTGGTGACAAGCCGAATAAATGCAAACGCCCAAGGAAAGTGAGGAATAAAGCATCCCTCAGATTCTCTCTCCCTCTCTTTTCCTCTCTTTCAACTCTGATGTGAGTTGACGGGTAGCAGTGTTCTGACATCAGTGAGAGAGCAGAGAGGATATTTCTGGTATGAGTGTTTCAGGAGGAAGACAGAGCACATCTTTTTCGTGTGACAAGGAATTTGTCAGGAGTATCCATAGACAGGAAGTTTTGGCACATGCATGCAAAACTGTCCATTGTACATTGTATGTATATGCCGGCGTGCGTGTGTGTGTGTTTACAATGCGTTGTGGTCAGTCTCTAAGGACTTAATGCAGGAGCCATTGCATTAGTGTTGTCTGCTTCCTGACATCCTCTTCCTAAATCATATTAGTACACAGAGTCTTTTTGTCTCATCAGCCACACACACACACACACACACACACACACACACACACACACACACACACACACACACACACACACACACACACACACACACACACACACACACACACACACACTGCTTATTACTAAAAAAAACAAGAACCTTAATATATCATTTGATTATAAATATTTAAAATGCATGTAATGCCACTAGAGTGGGCATCTTTCCTGCTGGAGTCTGGCCCACATGCCTTACATATATGCTCTAAACATTCTAGCTTGTCGTTGCTTTGATTTGATAAGTTACAACAATAGGGTGAAGAATAGAAAAAGAGAGAGACTGGTGCCTAACTAAATTTACCAGGAAATAAAAAAACCTGTTTTATGTGTGGGGAGTTTTTTAGACGGATGCGATTTGCATACAGTAATACCCCTGTGTTTTTGATAGAAGATAAAGACAGAATAAGAGTTCTGTAGGCTGTGTTGTTATTAACAATGCTTATTATTCATCTTTTATCTGAGAGTTTTCTTCTTCTATTACCCTTTTTTTCAACATATATCTATCTGCATGTTGTGGTTGCTGTTACGAAAGAGTGTAAGTTGGAAGCTGGAAATATATCTCACACAAATGTATTTCACAATATAAAATTACATGTTCTGAAGATTTTATTTATATCAGTAACCCTTAGTCAATCCATCTTCTTAGTGGGAAAATGTTCAGTTTTGCCTAATCTTCTTTGATATTAAACTATCTTTTACTAACTACTATCTTGAATAAGACTGAACAAGATATTTTAACCTGTCAGTGTCAGCTTTTTGTGCACCACTTTCTGGCATTTTATTGACTAAAACACTAATCGCATAACCAAGAAAATAAATCATTGTGTAAAATGCAGTGGATTTACTTGCTGTCATCAGCTCTACCGTCTCACGCCTCACCTTATTAAAAGTGCACTCTCTGCATAGAGAGCCGGCTGTCTGTCTGACATGAGCGCGGAGCTGCAGCTGGGTTTAAGCACATCATAAAATACAGTTCCACAGGAAACAACTCTCTTGAACAAAAATACACCCAAACATTGCCACACATTATGGTCTGCCTTGGCTCATTGCTGGGTTTATGCAGCATGTGTGTAAGTGTGTGGTGGTGTGCCTGCATGAGTGTGTGTGCAGCTCAGCCTGTATTTAGATTTTAGTATAGAGATTTCAAGTGTACACAGGAAGCACAACAGACAGACTCCTGAAAGCTGTGGGTATTTGAAGTTTCATAATGCCACACGAACAAACAACACACACGCTCATGCACCAAACTGTTTTTCTCGAGGTGTGATTTGTGTGTTTTAGATTGTGCCTCTCTTTATCTCTCAACTCTCAAAGCACCTCACACATGTTTAATCTCCCCCAGTGTATCTTGGCACAAAGGAATACACACACACACACACACACACACACACACACACACACACACACACACACACACACACACACACACACACACACACACACACACACACACACTCATCAATCTTTGTGTTTGAAACCTTATCAGCATTGTTAGAGGTGATGTGTTCTTTTGGTGTAACCCTGTTGAGGTCTTGACCTCCTTTCTGAGATAGTAAACTTGTCTCAACTAAGTCACTTAAAGCTTCCTCATCTTCCCCTCTAAGCGGATAACGCTCTGACTTCTAAGCAGATAGAGCTGTGGTTAAGGAGATATAGTGGTGCGTGTGTGTTTATGTGTGTATGTTTGTGTTTGGGTCATGGAGAGCAAGATTTAGAAGGAGCTGGGCCGGGAGGATAAGAGTGAAGACTTTGTAACTTCCTGCTAAATGCTGCACAAGATTCTAGATCTATTAGTCATATATTGTCTGACCACATGTCTGTGTTTCTAAGGCAGAGAGTGTGTTGTTTATCTCTCTGTCTCTGTTATGGTATCTACTGTTACATAATTGGTGCCAATTATAAATTGATTTTAACATGCTCAGCTGCTCCAAACTACAACTGACTATCTCTCAATATCTTCTCTTTCTCAAACTTCTCAATTGACACACTAACCATGTCAGCATTCTTTGACTTTGAACCAACAACAGTTCAAATTACGAGTGCACAGATGCAGTATTTTGCTCCAATATGCTCGTTAACTATGCATGTCACATTTCAGATATAATCTTCAACGATCTAATTTCCTGTTGTGTCATCCGATGGAGCGGATAGACTTAAGTGCACCTGTGTTTGTGCGTTTCTGTGTGCAAGTGCGTGGATGCACATTTGGGTTCACGTTTGTTTGTCCTGCCTTGTCCAGATGTGCAGGAATGGCTGTGTTTTGCAATGCTTCCTGTTATGCAAACTTTCTTGAGGTCAGCAGAGGGCTGGATGCTACTCTGAGTGGAGAGGGAGGACAGCATTAAGACTTAATAATCATGTAAAAAATGCAAAATAATCAACCAATTCATTTTTTTTAATGTCCTTTTTCAGGACTGCAATTGTAATTTAATGTAACTATTTTAAAGATTTTAAGCAATCAAATAAATATGATTGGCAGTGATATTGGTGTTCAAAATGAATCATATACTCATAGAAAACCTTAATGAATGTCGTAGCTGCAGTCTCAAAAAGAAGGGAAGAATGTACTGTATAACACATGGCAGACAGGAAACATGTAAATTCACTAATGTGTGTGAAAAAAACAAACTTAGTTTCAGTCTTTTCTGATGCAAGATTTGTAAATGAGCTGAAAATGTGGCTCAACTTGGAGGGGAAAGCAGTGCTCAATTTATTAAAATGTGAAAAATATTATGTTCCTAAAATCAATAAATAATCTTGATTTCAGTATTCTTCAAAAAATTAATCATGATTATAATTTCAGTCCATAACTGTGCAGCCCGATGGAGGTACAGTCTTTTTATGGTGCAGATCAGAAATGCTCCACCACATACATCTATCATGTGATAAGGGTACTGTAGCCCGAGGAGTGTTACGGTGACACTAACATATGTGCGCACATGTGGACCGGACAGGGACAAATGAACTCCGGAGGAAAGGAAGGAAAGAATAGAAATAGGGGCCATTACTCAAACGTATATTAATTCTACAAAACCACACCTAAACTGCACCTCTTGCTGGTGAAGGCAAGGGCAGATGCATGAACTCCCAAATGCGTACAGTCACACAGAAACACGTCAAAGAAGGATTTCAGGTTCCCACAGAAACACACACACACACACACACACACACACACACACACACACACACACACACACACACACACACACACACACACACACACACACACACACACACACACACACACACATACAATAGCAGAATACTCCTGCAAGGACAGAGCCATTAGTGTGTCTTTGGGGAGTGTTTTTCTTCTTTCTAATGGAGAGGCGAGTCAAGTGACCTAAGACAGGAAACCAAGTGGACAGCAGTTTTACTCTCTTATTTTTTCATTTACTCTGCCTGCTAGCCAAGCCGCCATCAGACATCCACATCATGGACTTCCTCTCCTTTTCAGAGAGAAGACTGGCAATATTTCATATGTTTCTTATTTTCAACAAGTCCCAAAACCAAAACTGAATTTATCCCGCCAAGTATTTCCTGTGTAGCTATTGCCTGATATAGCTTATTTCTCAGAGCCACAAATTTCAATTGTTGTGCAAAGACTATTAAAAAGAAAGCGATGAGTCACACGGTTGCATTGGGTGAAATGTTGTGTAAACATGGGCACTGGTTTTTTGTCAGTCCTACATAACCCTCCTTCTGCTAAAAATCTGAATTGAGAGTCAAACTGAGTCAGACTAATGCATTGTTGGTTGCTATTTTATGGAGACAAATCTGAAAATATTAAAAGCATTTCTCCATTTACATATAACTTTCTATTTATTGTTCTTCTTTAAAGTCTCTCTGTGTCTTTGTTCTGAAAGCAGACTTTCATTAGGATGCAGAGTTTGTCCTGCTCATGCACTTCCAATAACACTCTCACTCTAACTTGCTGACTCTCGTTTCAGTACTCTGAGTGGGCCATTACGAAAGGCTCCTCAGCTAGTTCCACAGCCTCTTCAGGTCTAGAGTGTGTGTTCACAACCGAGACGAGGCAGATGGAGTTCACCCGTCCCAACACATAAAGGGACATGCACACACACTTAGTTTAAACCAAATCAGTATAATTCATCCTCACCCCTCGGGAGCTGCCAGGTCTGACAGGGATATTTGCATCGCTAATTCCCCCCATTGCCACCCCCTCCCAATGCCAGCTGGGACCACCACAGCCAAGGCAGAGGCGGGAAAGGAAGTCTTTTACAGACACTCTCACAGGCCCATGCGTAATCATGCAGACCATATCTAATCAATTTGACGCCGATGTTAAACAAAGCTCACGTTTAGGGTAATTAAAAATGCCCAATTAAAGATAGTGTGTGTGTGTGTGTGTGTGTGTGTGTGTGTGTGTGTGTGTGTGTGTGTGTGTGTGTGTGTGTGTGTGTGTGTGTGTGTGTGTGTGTGTGTGTGTGTGTGTGTGTGTGTGTGTGTGTGTGTGTGTGTGTGTGTGTGTGTGTGTGTGTGTTTGCATTTTAAGAGGTTCTTTGTCCCACTAAACATTTGTATGAACAGAAAATGTTATATTTAAAAGCTGAAATACGGCTCTTTATATCTTGAATTTCCATACCCTGCATCACTACCATGAGAGCTCCACCAGCAGAATAAAGGAAGTTCTATCTCAGAGACACATTTCATCTTTTGGGTATGAAAAATGTGCCCTGTGTGTGTTTGTGTGAGTGTGAGCAGCAGAAGGTTGGCTCACAATGACTTCATCATCTCTCCACTGAGCTGCCTGTCCCCAGGGCTGCCTAATCAATTGTCTATGTGGCCATTCCCTTTAGGAGAAATCAATCCAGCTTTATAAATCCGGCCTGTTGTAAGTGTTCCTCGGTGTGTGGGTGTGCATATACATGTGTGTGTATGTGAGCACAGTGTTGAGTCTGCAGCTGTTGTGGAGATTGACACCTCTGGCAGCTCATGATTTTCCCTCCTCTCTCATTAGAAAGGTCTCTCCTCCTTCACCTCCTCACTAGCCAGCTGGACTGATTCATGGGAGGGAGGCTGTGTGTGTGTGTGTGTGTGTGTGTGTGTGTGTGTGTGTGTGTGTGTGTGTGTGTGTGTGTGTGTGTGTGTGTGTGTGTGTGTGTGTGTGTGTGTGTGTGTGTGTGTGTGTGTGTGTGTGTGTGTGTGTGAGGCAGGGTTTGGGTGTTTGTAAGGTCATATGTGTCATATATTCAGTATATAGAATATGTTGCGTGGGCTCAGTATAAAACGGGAATTTATTTTGAATATTTAACAAGACATAGAGTTTTATGGATGTATGTAGGCACAGCTATGCTTTGAACTAAAAGCTAACCCTGGTATGCTAGCATGCTTCGCAATGAAAATAACACATCATATAGCTATAATGGTTAACCTTGTAAAACTTCATAGTTGTATCTAATGATTGCAAATTTCCCAGTTTGGGATAAATAAAGTACTTCTGATTCTGATGAGAAAATGAAAGGGATCACCAACGTGTTTACTGTTCATCCTGAAGGGGATGTGAATGCTTGAACCACATTGCATAGATCTTCTCAGAGAAAGTTGGCAGGTCTCCAGTGTCAGTAGGGTTCAACAATTATTAGATAGAGGATATAGTTTGGAAGGAATGTCTTTTTAAAGTACACTTTTTCAAAATATATGCATGGATATATCATAGCCCATCTCTCAGTTATCGTAAATCTCTCTGCTGTGCTTATTTTCAGCTGTCAGAGTCAGCTGGCCTGTTCTAATGGTCTATTGAACCGAACCTCAGGGGGGAACAGACTGTCTGTATCTTACCCCTATACATTTTTTATCACCACCACCCCCCAAACACACATAAATCCACAGAGTAGGAGGGCAAGTGTCAAGGTCATGTGATGCAGTTTAGGTCTCCTCATGAGTTTACTGACTATTTGAGAATATATGTGATTTGGTGTATGTATCAGTATTTTACCATGTGTCAGATCTAACCCCTGATTGGATATGAAAATTCTTCAAAAAGTAGGAGCATGACCCCATATCAAGCTTTCAAATTGACATGTTTTGAAATGAAAACTTTAAACTGAAACATGTTTTGTTTCCTGAGCTTGAATGCGGGATGTCTGTATCACTAAGTGGTTAAACCACTTTGGTTCTTATGTTGCATCCATTCTCACAACCCACTGGGAGTTGTATACACACACACACACACACACACACACACACACACACACACACACACACACACACACACACACACACACACACACACACACACACACACACGCACACACACACACACAAAGCAGCAGTCTGGCTTGATTTCTACAGCATGACTGTACAAAACCCAATCTGAACAGATTACAGCATATAAGGGAGTGGTGAGAAAAATGCCAATGTGTTCCTTGGTTGGGTGGGTTTAAGTGGGAATGGATTTTGGTTTATTCTGAGAGCGAGGGGCAAAGAGGCACAGTGCAATAAGCAGGCAAAGGTGCATTTTGGCTGAGGGTGGTTTGTGAAGGAGGGAAAGACAGACAGATGGCAGGTGATGTGAGGCTGGCTGGATGCTCTTGACGTGTAAGAGCTGTCTGGTCCTAAAGGACTGCCATTATATTTAATTTTGTTTGCTCCACTGCCGTCTGGGAAAAACCACCACACTCTGCCACTATTACCACCATCACGTCTTTGCCTTGTAGAGTTGTCTCTTGTAGATTTGACTTTCAACGATAGGTATGAATAGGTATATTCCTATATTTTTGTGTGTTGACTGAACTGTTATTATAATCAGTCTGATCTTCATTTATCAACTAATATTTAGTCATATTTCTATTTTATTTTTGTTGTGTTATCCACCAATGATGTAAAATGTATGTGTGTATGCAACCCTGCAGACCCAGAATCCCAGAGGAAGAGGACAGTGCAGAATGTTCTGGACCTTCGACAGAACCTGGAGGAAACCATGACCAGCCTGAGAGGGGTGCAGCTCAGCCACAGGTCAGACACACACACACACACACACACACACACACACACACACACACACACACACACACACACACACACACACACACACACACAGGACTGCATTTGAATTCAAACAAGTGAAACAATCATGTAGTAATCATCAGTTGAGATGTGCAGATGCGTATTGACATTGCTAACTGTGTCGCGGTGTGGTGGTTAACTGCCTGTGGGCTATCAGATAAATGTCAGTGTTCCTGATAGACCAGTAGCCATTAGTCTGTCATTTACCGCCTGTTCTGCTTTCCCTGCGCGTTTGTTAATACGGAACTGAAGCAGGATTAGCTCAAAGCTGACTTCAAAGCCGACCCTGCCAATGCACACTCACGACTCAAATTCAGACACACAAGGAGACGTGCAATAATGCTGTGATAAAGTGCAAGTTGAGCATGCTTGTGTTCTCTGCCTCCTTCTGCTTCCTGTCTTTCATTCACTGATTCTGATTGCTTTCAACATGACTTTAGGCTTTGTCCTTGAGAGCTTCCTCTCTCCGTCTCCTGCTTGTATCCTCTCCCTGTCCCTTAGTGGGAGCTCCCTCCATGAAGAGCAAATCAGCAGATGGTTCCCTGCTGGAATACACGTCCTTTGCCATTCATTCTTTTTATCGTACTGGAATAACCTTGAATCGCTCGCTACCGTCCCTTAAGACATATTCTGCCTTGAGGCCTACAGCCTGTTGGCGGAAGTTTCCCGTGCAAACAAGATGACAAGTTTCCTGTGAAAAACAAGTGTTTACAGTGTGAGATATGCATGAATTAAACACATGGATTGGCGAGCAATTAAAATTGTTGTACTTTCCCTGATATATACTGTATGCATAACATGCAGAAAGACTGAGAGAATCCATTCTAACATGACAGGTAGCATCCTCTCTCCACATCCTTCCAGTCTGTTTTGTGTTAGTGTTTGAGCATTTCCTGTGAAAATGTCTCCATTTATGTTTTTAGTAGAGAAGATTTTGTTTTCTACTGACAGGATTAACTTTAATGTTGCAGGCAAACACACGCGGACACACACACACGCACGCACGCACACACGCACGCACACACACACACACACACACACACACACACACACACACACACACACACACACACACACACACACACACACACACACACACACACACACACACACACACACACACACACACACACACACACACACACACACACACACAGTCACAGTTTGAATGCCAGTCACTTTTAATATGTTAATGCTCATCATTCTTACCCACTAAGCAGTGATGTGATGACCTGGTTAAGTAGAGGGAATGCATTATGTTGTAATGTTATTTGCAGACTCACACAAAAGTGCACTGGCATAAAATGACAACACTTTGCAGGGCACAGAGGAACATAAAGGCATGTTTGCTGGCCGTAAAATAACCAGGAAATCACATATTACTTATGTATGTACTAATATACAAAGGTACACTATACACACAGAGACAGACACCTTGAAACCATATACTTCCTGATCCTTTCTAAGTTTGTATATGGTTCTATGCACTGAGGTCCCTTTAAGAGGACAGGATGCAAGGTGGGAACAGGAGGAAAGATGATTGGATGAGGAAGCACATCCTAAGGTCTTCTGAGAGAAAGAGGAAATGGAAGATAGACTTCCTGTCTGTTAAAACGGTCCTTGACCTTTTCAACCCATAAGGAGAGCTCAGTGCTGTGAATATGTCTTAAGAATTTCTAAAGCATATCCTTTTCTTCCTTCCATAGCTGTGTCGAGGGGAACATGTGCTACGACAGCGACGAGGCCGCTGCATTCTCAATTTCCAGTCTATCAAATCGCTCTTCTCCGTTGTCATGGCGCCAGGGTCAAGCCAGCCCCCGTCTGCAGGCTGGTGAAGCTCCGTCCACGGTTAACACCCAGTCAGACGTTCCCCTCCGGATCAGCCACACTGCTCGTATCCAACTCATTGAGGCTCTGGACGACTCGGATGCGTCCCTCCTGAAGGGAGATTACCTCAGCAACAGGGAGCTCGGCAGGAAGAGCCCAAACGTGGAAGATGAAGATGAAGATGATGATATTGATGATCTGGCGAATGGGTGAGTTTCTTTTCCTTTTTGTTAGAATTATTTGTATGTTTTAACTCCTACATCATTAACCTGCGCAGCATTAAGAATATGTTATGACCTCGACGACACTGCAGCCTGCAGGAACCAGAGCACTTGTGTCTCATTACGATCTCAGAATTTTTTGTGAGGTGAATCCTGCCACCTGCAACTGTTACAACCCCACAGCTGCAGGCAGGCCTGTAGTTAGTGGTTTAGCAGCACAACAAAGCCTTGATCAGCCTCTCTTTAATGCAACACAAGCCCCTCTAATAGTGTCTGGCTTGACACTGACAGCTGTAGTGCCCCTGGTGCAGCTGGCTCTGCCTTAGTTAGAAAAAAAGTCCTCTGGCAGAGTAAGGGAATGATGTCACAATCATGGAGCCCCCTTGCAGATCATGCTGTCAAATTCAGCTGTGAGCCCGCCGGCTTTGCCAGCAGGCCTCCATGTGGAGGACCCCTTGCATCGTTGGCTCACCAATGCCCCCTGGCAGAGCGAGAATGCAAAGTCTTGGAAACAAGTGACTCTTTCCGCCTCTAGCCAATGTGGGATCAGTCAGAGCTGTCAGGGTCATAATGAGTTACTAACCGTATATTACTTGGATTAAAAGATGTAATGCTCAGATGACAACGGAAAAAACATGTGATTTACCTAGCTTAGTTCATCCAAAATGTTTATTGGCATGTTTGCTCTGGTGTGTGTTCTATGGGTTGTTACCCAAGTGGTGTTTGTCTTTGAAGCTTTACTCCAATTGAAATATCTTTGATGGTATTGTTTATATATACATATGTGTATGTGCAGTTCACACAGAACAGCTGGCTGTCTCCACAAGGCAGTGGCAGCAAACATTGAGCTAAAAGCATTTGGCATGAACATTTGTGAAAGAAACGAACTAGAGAGGAATATCCCAACCATGTTAACGTGTCTGGGTGTCTGTCCTGGTTCTATTGATTGTGTATTTTGAAACTTTGTGAACATACATTGTTTTTTCTACGACAACCTACCATGGGGACATATCCAAAGAGCAAGCTGGTGGCTGCTGTTAAAGTTCAAACTCTTATTGAGGTCTGTCCCAGTCAGTTACATTGTGACTTAATAACGAGATACATTGATTAATTCAGTTTTACATCCATCCACAAATAGAGGAAAATAAGTTTGGAGAGTCTTTTGAAGAAGACTGAAGTTGTGTTCCCTGGACTTCCTTGGTTAGTTTTGGAAAACTTGCTTGAATACCTTGACACAACAATTATAACTCAGTTGCACAAACAGCATCATGTTTCACCAACCAACTCTAAGCCCAGCGAAGAAAAACACATTATCTCATTGTACACAAGGATTCTGGCAGTGTGTGTATGTATGTGTGTGTAATGCTGGAGACCTAGTCCAACCAACAACAAAAAAGATCCTCTGCTGGCCACAGCTTGATATCTCCATGGAAACCACAAAAATGCAACCCAGTCACCAGGAAATCAATTGCAACACAGTTCAGGTCCCTGTAGCATTGTTGCATATTTGGTCACGGCTTCTAGTTAGTGGTTACACAGGTTTATACTGTGCTCTGTATGCAGAGGCAAAACAAAAGGCAACATTTTTTGGAAGGCCAAAGTGGAAAATGTTGAGAAAGAGGGATGTGATAGACAGGCCGGCAACATGGGCTCCAAGACAGAGAAAAAAGGAAAACAAATGCATTATTTTTTATCTTCTTCAGATTGAACTGTGACTGAATTAATCAAGATATTGAAATGTGTATCATATCATGATGTCTATATGATATTTTAAGATGCACTAGACGAGGGTTTCACAAAAAGAGTGGAATAACCTAATGTAATCTAAAACAACATTCCTTCAACAAAGCTTTCCCTTGTGAGGATTGTAATTTAGTTAAGATTGTGTCAGAGCAGTTTTTTCCCTGCCAGCAACTAATGTTTATTGTCATCATTGTCTAATCTGTTGAGTATTGATCCAATTAAACTAATTGTTTATTATATAAAACATCCAACAATAGGGAATTATGCCGCATACAAATGCCCGGAGTCAAAAGTGACATCTTCAAGTTGTTGAATCCAACAACACTCAAAGATATTTAATGAAAAATTATTTTAAAGAAACACTGAAAAGCAACAAATACTAAATCTGAGAACAAGGGAAGCTTTTACATTTTAGTGTGATGAATAATAAGCTATTATCTGTTGTGAAATTAATCGTCTCTGTATCTTTAAATCAACCTTCAATATTCACATTCATTTATTTTGCTCATTTTAAGGTCAATTTATTTAGGTGATTTTGAGTCTTGTGCTTTCTGCTGGATTAAAGTAACATGTGTTTGCCACTAGAGGGCAGGCGTGTGCTGGTGTTCCTCTCTCCGTCAGTGCTGGATTACTCTCTTTTATCTCATTACTTATTGCTCATACTCATCCATTATGCATAGAGGCACTTCCCCTGTCATGCAGAGGTCACACTACATTACCATATCTCATGCCAGTATGGATAATACGTAGGATTTCCCCAATAAATTATGCATCACAATCAAACACACACATGTTCTTTGTTTGGGTATGTAGTCCTCATCTCTTTGTTCTGGTAAACTGACAGGAAGTAGGGTCTTCAGTTAATAAAAATCTGGACAAAACAATATATGAGCCGTGTTTGACTCATCACAGGTCGCACTGTGACTCACCCGAGGTAAACTGTATAGGCATGACTCACATTCCCATGCAAAGGTAGGTTTACCGTGACTGTACCATGACCTGACACACAGACCCTGTACTCTATCAAACACACACACACTGAGTCAAGACCCCTTAAGTCAGTCGTCCGTTTCCTGTGCTTTTCTAGCTCGGGCCTCTTCTTGTCTGACAAGTACCTCTGACATCTGGAACCAGAGCCTCTCAGTTTCCCCCCTCACTCTCCCTCACACACGTCATTCTCACTGAGAAACAGTTTGAAGAGGGGCGATGAGGAGGTCATTCCCGTGAGAGGGTGAACAGTAAGGAGGTGTGGTCCAGTGAAGTTTGTAGATTTACACATTGGAAAGTGTGACTTGAACCTGCATTAATCCGTTTTCTTCTTTTATATTTGGAAAGCGCATTATTGACAGCAAGGTTTAATGTTAATGCTTGCAGTAATAAACCAACGAGACTGAGCTGCACTATTTATGGTCCGTGATTCAGTTCAGTCTTGCTTCTCTCATTAACCCTGACACCAGCAGTAACAGGCAGTCATTTTCAGCCAACAAGCTCTGATAATGCTACCTCTGCAGCACCTAATGTTAGGTGACAGCAATTAGCTTAAAGCAAATTAAGAAATAAAGCTGCTGAAGACCCATATATTTTTCTCAGGAGTAAGAGGTTGGAACCAAAAAGACACGCTAGGCAATTTCTCTTTGGACTCCAGAAGGACGATGAAAATGTTGCTTCGTGTGCTTGATGTGTAAAGTTTGAATTCTGCTTCTGTGGATACATAGGTATTTTTGTGATGTGTGAAACCCGACAGTGGATTTGTCTATCCAAAATCACGTTTGAGAAGTTTCCTCTATTTAATTTTTTCTTTTAATTATTTGCTGTACCTTTTGGCAGAGCATGCCTCAAAAGACCCTCGAGTAGAGCATAATAAAGCAAATTTCTCTTTAAAGGACTTTATTATCATTATAAATGTCAACACATGTCAACACATCCACATTATTTTACCTTTGTCTCACAAATGTAGGGGTTGGTTTCTCTGCCATTGTAACCAGCAATTACTACTGTATCATCTCACCTGTATCACGACCACTAATTGACGCCAACAATAAAGTCATAATTCCATCATAAAAACAAGTGAGCAGTTAACTGTTGAAAGAAAAGCACAACAGGGTAAATTGCTATGTCATTAGCTTTTTCTTCTCTTGAGCTCAACACCTATTAGTCTTGTAGTATTGTTGAGTGTGTGAAAGTGCACGAGGGAGTACATTCGGAGCATCTTGGAATCCTATTGAGCCAAGATATTGTGCTCAGAATAGAAGATTAATGGCTCTATGTTAGTATTTGTGCGTTATTTTATGGCAAACCTGTGCAAAACACAAAGTGTCTGAGCCTCTTCAGGGCTTGATGACCAGTATTGATTTTCATTGTTGTCATTGGAGTAGTGATAATGGGCTCAACATGCACACACACACGTGCAGACGATTGGATAAGTGTGTGGCTTGTTTTCTGCCCCGCTGGGCGCGGATGCTCTTTGTTTCTGGATGAAGAGCTCCCATCCTCAGCAACCTCCCATCAGTAAACCTTCGGTCTCCATGGTTACACTGTGGGACAAGCTGGTTCACTGCACTAAACGTCTGAATTATGAAAACATTTGTTTGAGCAGGACAAACTCACACACACACACACACACACACACACACACACACACACACACACACACACACACACACACACACACACACACACACACACACACACACACACACGTACACTAAGCTCCCTTAAGCTTTTGAGAGTCTGCTGGTTAAAAGTGTTTTGGTTTATTGTTGTCTGCCTTCTAGAAAAGCAGAAGTGAGCTTGTTGCTCTGAGTGTAAATCCAGCACAGTACAGGGAAATGAAACCGAAAGAGGAACATTCTAATAGAGAAGTAATCTATTATGAACACAAAAGATACCTGGGATAAGCTTCAATATCCGCGGTTGTTGCTTTAACCCCATGCCTGCCTGTAAATGTAATGTTGGTGTTTAAACACTGGAGGTCATTATCTGTACCCTCACTGATGCCAACTGACCACATCGCTGGTTAAACCCTTCTAATTAGGGACCTTGTTATTGTGTGTGTGTGTGTGTGTGTGTGTGTGTGTGTGTGTGTGTGTGTGTGTGTGTGTGTGTGTGTGTGTGTGTGTGTGTGTGTGTGTGTGTGTGTGTGTGTGTGTGTGTGTGTGTGTGTGTGTGTGTGTGTGTGTGTGTGTGTGTGTGTGTGTGTGTGGAGCTGTGTAATTTCACTCTTAGGTCAAACCTGCTGTACTCTATCCCCATCTACTGGCCAAACTAGAAACACACACACACACACACACACACACACACACACACAGAAAGTAATGCAGTTTGACAGATCTGATTAATGAATTCCTTTTCCCGCATCTGGATCTGATTCACACTGCAGCTGATGGATCCGGTCTCTCACTTACTTACTCGATCTCACTTTCTCTTACTCTCTCTCCCACACACACAAGTCCTTCTGATGTGATCCTCAGTGGACACACCCAGGGCTTCCCTCTTGCAAAGAACCAGATCTTAACTCTGTGACTCATACTGCGGTCCAGTTACATACCCCCTGCCCCCCTCCCCCCTGCCAAAAAAAGACAGAACAACTCTCCCCCTAGCACCTAGGTCTAGTCACAACATGGACTGAGATCAGCATGTGCTTGTATTAAATTTGGTCGAGGACAAGAAAAAACAATGATTTCCAAATCTGGTACTTAAAACTGTGGTAAACAGAGACATTTATGTTAGTTTTTTCCGAACTCGTCTCAAAATATGGATTTTCTTCTCTTAGTATCCCTACAATTTGTATCAAAGCTCTATGGGTAATTGACCTCTCTCGATGTCACTCTAGCTTTATAGTGATTTTGCACTCTGATTAGACTAAGTTTCCTCAAGTTTACTTACCATCTACTAAAACCATTTATAGGAAACAATGCTGGAGCTTTCTAAGTGATGTTATTTTAGTCAGGCTATTTTCTAAATGTATTGGTCAGTATTACAATATGAATGGAAACCAAATGTTTGCAGACTTGATGTTTTCTGTGTCAATTGTTGGCCTGTGGATTTTTATACCGGACAGAAAAATACATATTCAAAAAGATGAACATCTAGCAGTGTTGAGCAGTGTTATTAGTAAGATATTGAGTTTAAGAACTAAACATTTGCTGGTATGTTTTCTTAGATAAATGAGTTTATTTAATGTTTTCACAAAACTCTAGATGTACATTCCTGCATCAAGATTAACCCCTGTCTGAGCATGTTTTTCTCACATTGTCTGTCAGTGACGCTGCAATTCACATGAAAAGTTGATGAGAGGCAGACTGAGGCGGCGGTTCAGAGGGTGATGGGGCGTGTGTTGTTCCTGTCATCCACTACCTGCTCCTCCTCGGGCCTCTCTGGCTCTATGCACTGCTCCTGTGTCTGCTCAGTGCTGCGTGTAATCGATTACTTTTTCTGTCAATGCTGAGGGAAATTCGTTGAGCGGAGGAGTGCGTCCTTTCTTTGTTCCAGCACGTGTGGGCAAAGCACTGGGGATAACACACACACACACACACACATACACACACACACACACACACACACACACACACACACAAACACTAAGGTCACGTGAGCATGTATGAGATCCATATGGAGATTAATTTGACATTCTAAATTATAATCTAAATGTGGTTTGAGAGGCTTTTCAGTTTGAGTTTTTGCAAATGAAGCGTGAACTCTTACTAACACTCTAAGATAATTACATTTAGTTCTCTAGTGGTTGAGTTTGTTTTGAAATATATTATTTATCTGCCTTGCTTTGTCTTTTAGGGATGATGTAATCATCTCCAGCTTTAACAGCCGGACGCAGCAGACAAACAATTATGACATTAATCTGTTAATGTGCAAAAGTGGCACAAATCCACTGACACACATGCACATAGAGAGGCATATGCACACAAATACACAAACACATTAAAAGATTTAACAGGGAGTAACATATGGGGCTTCGGGGGATTTGTAGTCCTAGAAACCCCCTGTCACCTTCTATTTCACTGATAACAATATCTTCATGTACCTTTGTATTTGTAGTTTGCTGCGATTGCTTGGGCTACACAATTTCATTATTATCCTTGTTCATTCGCTTCATAGTTTACTTTCAGTCCAAACAAAAAAGGCTTACAAAGTAAATAAACGTTCTTGTAATTGTCAAATCCTTCGTAGCAACTTCCATTGTTTCCAAAGAAAATATTTGCTTTTCTTATTTATTTCACGTCACTCTTATCTTTCGATGGCTCGCTCTGTCTGTCCTCACACATACAGTAGGTGTTAATGTCCTAATTTACGGCAGTCAATGGTTAAAGGCGTGCCTCCTGTCATTCTGCATGGATATGTTTAGTTTGAATACAGGCCATTATCATGATTGTGAAGCATACTGGTGTTGAGCAACAAACACATGTTCTGGATCCAAGCATGGGAACCACACTCAAATCCTTCAGACCGGTTTTCCCACATTCTGCTTTGGAAGAAAAGAAAAGTCCTTAGAGTTAATCTTTGTTCTGCCTCCTTGCTGTCCTTTCCATGAACCTCTACAAAATATACCTCCTATTTCTTTCCTCTCCCTCTTGAAGGCCAAGTCTTTCAATTTGACCAAACATCGCCAAAACCACTGTCACGGCTACTGTTGCCTTGGCATAATCCCTGCTAATCCCTGGCTTCCTCTTATGGCAGGGTTAAAAAAGAATAAGAGAACTCAGAGATATGGTCAGCAGTCTGCAAGGACAGAGGTGGGGGGGGGGAGTGGCCATAGTGTGTGTGTGTGTGTGTGTGTGTGTGTGTGTGTTCATGCGAAGGACCCCCACGTAGTTCAGAGGGATGTGTTACCATGTCAACAATACTAGCTGCAAAGGAAATAAATGTTAATTATCTTAGAGTGTAAGTAAGAGTTCACGCTTCATTTGCAAAAACCTCTCAAACCACATTTAGATTATAATTTAGAATGTCAAATTAATCTCCTTAATGAGTGTGTGTGTGTGTGTGTGTGTGTGTGTGTGTGTGTGTGTGTGTGTGTGTGTGTGTGTGTGTGTGTGTGTGTGTGTGTGTGTGTGTGTGTGTGTGTGTGTGTGTGTGTGTGTGTGTGTGTGTGTGTGTGTGTGTGTGTGTGTGTGTGTGTGTGTGTGTGGACTGTTCTTAATTTACAGAGGTTCAAATGTCACGTCTTCTGCTCGATGACCGATTTCACCCCATTTCCTTTAAGGAAAGAGACACAACACGCTCTTCCTGGAGAACTTAACTGAATTCTCTTTAATTTATTTTATTATGATATGATCACACCTGACCTTTAGAGGACATGAAAAGGAGGAAATGACCTGAAAATAACAACTGGCGGTGAACATGATGCTAAACCAACAAGCATAGATATAACACATCTAGACTGACATCATTCAGTCAACAGACCTTTGCTTTTAAGACTTTGGAGGAAGACTTCAGAGTATAAACACTGCAACGAGAAACGTCGATATACAAAAAAACATGTGTGAACAATGAAATAAATGTAATTTATTTAAGGTGAGTTGATCAAGTAATCTGATATATTTACCTTCTTAAATCCTACAAGTTTTTTTGTAACTCTTTATACAACTCCTACAAAGAGACCACAGCAAAACAAAAGTACAGCTATAGAAAGTGGGCTTAGAGTTCTTATTTTTAGCCAAGCATTGTGGCAATAGGGACGGCAATGTTGGCTTTTGAATTTGGCCTACTGAATGGATTTTGAAAAGAAAATACATTGATAATTTAGTGTATCACTATACCTGCGTACCTAATGAACGATAGCATTGTGAACAGCTTAGCATCCTTCACATGACTGTATTATTTTCCATTTTATGTATTTTTTCTATTGCTGTGAGCTCTATTAATGTATTTTCACTCACTTCTTTTGTATTGAGGCAGCATCAGCAATCTCAAAACCTGGTGAAATACAAAATATTTCAAGGTTTCAAGGTTTCAAGGCTTTATTGGTCATATGCACAGCATATACAACGTATATGTTGGCAATGAAAATCTTATGTCGCGTGCTCCTCCAACAACTCAACATACATGCCAATAAGATAAATAAAGTAGTGCAAAAAGAGAGAAGAATATTTACAATAAGAGAGAAGAATATTTACAATAGAAGAATATTTACAATATAGACACTGCATGGATACATCCAGGGTAGGGAAACATATTTGTATACAAACCCTTTATTAAAAGTGCAGCTTCAGTGTTGAGAGTTTCAGGAAATGATCAGGTTCATTCCTGACGGTTGGTTCCCACAGTATATGACACCCCCCCCCATAGACACACACACACACAAACACACACACACACACACACACACACACACACACACACACACACACACACACACACACACACACACACACACACACACACACACACACACACAGTCCATCTCACCTTGCTCTCACTCAATCATGCCTGCCCTTTATATCCATACAACCTTTAAAGTACATGCTAAGTTCCTCTATAGGGGGTAAATGAAACTGCATGGTTAAGGAGAAGCTTTTGAATGGAAGCCGCATCAAATCTATGCTACACACACACACACACACACACACACACACACACACACACACACACACACACACACACACACACACACACACACACACACACACACACATTGGAGCTTAGAGGGTTAACAGTGGGGTGTTACGGGGGTTTGCAATGCGCATAAGAATCAACTCTGCTTCCCTCCCATTGACTCCCACCGTGTTATTCTCTTGAGTTGTTTGACATTAGTCACACACTTTTCTTTTCTCCCTTCCTGTTCTCCTTATTACACCATCTCCTAATCTCATGCTTCCCAGTGTGCACCAGTGCTCCCAACAGTGAACATATCCTAATTATTTATCCGAAGACATAAGCTAAGCTGGTTGTAGACACTTGTTGAACTATATTTGAACTGTTTAGTACATTTCTTTGAGCGTTCATTTTTTTCATCTTGTTCTCTTTGAAGAAAAAACATCTTTGAAGTCAAGTTTTCAGAGCAGTTCTACTTGTGATTGTCCACAGCAGAGCTTGAGAATAGCGTCCTCTCAGGACAGAGCCTAATTAGATGTTTTCGGTGGTCAGACATGGAGGGTCCACTCGCTTAACCACAGGGGCACCTTTTCAGAAAGGGGACACACACTTTGATGTTCAACTTCGAATGTGTGTCCATGATGTCATGTGTTCAGCATTTGGTTTTTAAAACCTTGGTCTGTTGTTATGTTAGTGAGCTACGAGACTGAGCATGCAGGCTGGTATACATACTATGATTTGACTCTTCCTCTGGGAGAAGAGTCTGTTTGCCAGGAAATCAGACAAAAGAATGTGTGTGTCTGTGTTTTGACAGATCCTTTCAATTCACCTACCACATTTCAAACTTTCTTTTGCTTTTTTACAGGATAAACATACAAAAAATGTGTTTAAACATCCTTAAAATTAAAAAATGAAATGACTAAATGCAGCAAACAAGTAAACATGAACTATTTTACTATAATGGTCAAAGCTGCAGTATTATTAATAATAATGGAATAATAGCATGCAAGTTCATAATGTAAAACAGATTTAATTCAGGAGAGACTATCTTTCTATCAGTTACTTCACATATCACATGGGTATTTTTGTGTGTGCGGGTGCGTGAGTGAGTGAGTTTATGGACAGTAAAGAGTGAGGAAAGCAAGTGTTGTAGTGTGAAGGTCGGTGAATGATGAAACAGAAGAAAAGAAACCCCTTGATGACATTTTTAGGTTGACACTAGTTATAGAAGTCCTTTTCTGTGTGTGATCATGAAGGAGTATTTCAGTCAGATAAATGAGTGTGAGTGGGGGGGGTTTTGTTTGTTTACATACAGTTTGTATCTTAGAGTGTTGCATGTGCATCTGTGTGTCTGCGTGTGTGTTCTTGGTCTGATAAGGGGGATGAACTTTCCCAGGTCTGTCTCTTTCATCAGCAGACGAGTGACAGGTTCCCAGGGTCAAACGGACAACCCTGCCTGTATACTGTCATTAAACAGTTACATCACCACCTAATTATACTGGCCTGCTGCACCGACACAGGCATTGAACCCAAGCACTGTGGTCTTAGATACTAAGTGAAAAAGAGGGTAAAAAGGAGACACTCTTTGATGAGAAGAAGCAAATAAACAGAGAGGGAGGCTGAGGGCATGTCTGGGCATGAGTCAGTGGTCAAAGTAAAATCTGGCCAGACAGACTCGGAGCGCTGTCCAGCTACCCTTTCCAGAAACTAGGATGAGAGTGGACATAAATTAGAGCAAAGGCTCACAATGACTTAAGGAGGATTGTGTGTGTGTGTGTGTGTGTGTGTGTGTGTGTGTGTGTGTGTGTGTGTGTGTGTGTGTGTGTGTGTGTGTGTGTGTGTGTGTGTGTGTGTGTGTGTGTGTGTGTGTGTGTGTGTGTGTGTGTGTGTGTGTGTGTGTGTGTGTGTGTGGTGTGGGAGTGGGAGTGGGAGTGTTTGTGTGCACATAGACACTGTTTTTATTTCTCTTTATTAGTAACGCTAGGCAACAACGATGGCAGTGGCTCCACACACCTGCAGTTCAGCATGCCAATGTGCCAATCAGACCCCCAAAAACACACACACACACACACACACACACACACACACACACACACACACACACACACACACTGTGCCCACCTGGCCCTGCATGGTACGGGTGAGCAGTGGCCTGAAGAATCCTGTCTTTGTTTGCTCTCTGCAGTTCAAAAGAGTGTCTTAAGATCTCTTCTCTCCCTCTCTGTGGGTATTTTTTTAAATCTCTTAACTTCTACTTTTGTCAAACTTTCTCGACCACTCACACCATTTTCTTCACTGAAAAGAAAGTGTTAATTATCTCCATCTCCCCCCCTCCTTTGTGTGACTGTCTCTCTTTTTCTCACCCTTCATTCATTTATTGAACAGACCCAGCAGACAGACAGATCTATTCACTGGGGTCCACTCAGTGCTTAAAGTGTTTAAACACCACTGGTTGTGAGGGGCAGAGCTCTGGGTGGGGGGAGTGGACACATGATACCCACTCTATTCCTCTGCAAGTCTCCAATAGCCAATACACACTCGGTTACAATAGAAACACTAGAGTCATTTACCTTCCCTGCTTCATTACATCCTGATTGAGGCTGATTGCCACTGTTGGTTTGGCTATAAGCCAGCATCTCTCCTAGACAGAGGACAACTGTTGAAGATATTTATGTGTGATAAATCAAAGGTGGTTATTTCAACTATATGTCTATGTTTTGGTCTCCCCATAATTAAGCCCATAAAGGTTTGCTTTTCATCAGTTGGCAGAGGTTGAAAGTTTTATGTACATTTGTATAGGTTTTACGGTGCTTTGCTTAAATATATCCATTATACGCCACTTTGAACTTATATCCCATTACATTTCTAAGGCTTCTTTACTTTTACTCCACGAGATAAATTGCAGATTAATATTTAACATACAATATATGGCTGGACTATGATTAGCTGTGACAGATCCAACCACATGAAATAGTTCAAATTAGCTCCATCTCCAATAGCTTCAGCATCACAATGTCCCATCATTAAGGATTTTCTCATTTTGCAATAAGCATGATCTGTAGTTGTAATAAATGCATATCAGACTGGACAATCTGCAGCTCTCCAGAAGTAATACCTTAAAAAGGAGAAGCAAGATACACTGAAGAAGGATATATCCAAGCCAAAGGCATGTTTCAAAGTATGGCAACCAAAAATGTGTTCTAACAAATGTTATAATATTGATGATTACTGAAGCATGAACACATTATTAACCAGTGAAATGAAAGGCTATATCAATTAACAACAATACAATCATATGTTCCGATGGCCCATCCTGAAAAATGAACTATTTGTGCTTTCAGTCCTTGGCTTTGTCAAATATTGAATGAATGGTTTGTACTTATAGTAAACCATGTTCACGTATTGATACTTGTATATAAATAAAGGGACTATCTTACTCCACTGTTATCCTATAGGCCTATATTTAAAAACTAAGTTAAAATGAATGCGAGCCTCCACTAGCGTTGGTATCAGTGGGTTAAGTCAGAAGTGTCAGCGGGCTGTCTCTTTTGATGATTAGAGTTTTACGAGTGTGAAAATGTCTCTGAGGTGTTGCATCAGAGAACATGATGACTGCGTTTTTTATCCTGCGGTTGAACGCTCGGTAAAGCCTTTATGCGTTTTTAGTAAAGTCACAGCTGGTCGCGATCAGAAAAACGGGGGCCGGAGGAGGAGGAATTTGGGGTGTTGCCTTTTCTATCCATGCCTCCCTTCCATGCTCATCGCCTCCTCTCTCCCTCCCACCCTGGCTGAGCGTGTGTGTGAGAGAGTGTGTCAGAGTGGAGGCACTGCGGGAGCGGGTCAGTCAGTTAACGCTGCTGACTCTTACAGGCGGTTCCCTGTTATCAGCGGCGGAAAGTACCGGGTGGATTTTCTCTCTCTTCTCTCAGCACCGGGATATGCCAAACGGAAACAAGGCGGTGTGAGAAGCTGGACAGTTGTAGAATGAGCGGGCGCGTGCTGAACGGGAAAATGCTGCAGCTCCCGGCTCCGCAGCGCGCGGGGAGGACAATGCACTTTCTGTCAAGGTAATAGATGCGGTCAGAGCCTGCATGTGACTGAGAATGCCGGGTGAAAAGCTCATTGACACACTGGTGACATTGCTTTTGATTTTTTTTTATCGCTATGCAAAAGTGAGGTCTGATAGTAGTGAATGTGTTGTAGAAGTTCAGTGCGTAAAAAGCAGCATGTCTCATTGATAAAACTCCAACAGCTGCATAGTGGTGGTACGTTTCATTATTGTAACTGGCATGCGCTCACATTAGGCTGCTATAGGATACAGTCTCGTAGTCTAGACGCAGAGTATATATGGTGAGCGTATAGATGGAGTCTGCATAGCATAAAGGCACAGACCTCAATGCGCAAATGTTGAATCAGCACTGTCTTATAAGTACGGTTAATGCACCCTTTAAGTAGCAGCATTTAAAAAGAACACTGATTGGTCTTAGCCTAAAAGGACTCTCAGAGCAACGGGGACTGCATTACTGCAAATCATCTAATGGCAATAGTAAAGTACTGATGGATTTGAATACTGCATGTGTACGCGCATAGTGTGCGTGCGCGCCTTAAGTGATTCTGTGATTTATGGTCGGCTGGCATGTCCATTGTTTAAAGCTGCATGCGATGACAACTGATGTGCTGGGGTTTGGTGGGCAGCAGAAGCAGGTATGCATGTGAGTGGGTGGGTGTGTTCGCATTGATCCGCTGCAGGACCGAGCCGCATTCTGATCTGCTGACCTACATTTTGAAAGACGCCTTCTCCCCGTGTATGTGCTGTGATTGGGTGAACAGCAGCAAGCCTCCTCAGTACCATCTTTATGCACACTCCATTTGAAAATTGTATAAATGTATATGTGTGGGATAATAGGGTTGCTGGTACTGAGTGGGCTGTTGATGGTGACTGAGGAGACACGTATGAAAGACTTGTATTGTGATATAGAAAATAAGTCATATATTGAGAAGTGGATGGATGCATTAAGACATCATAGGAAAAGATGCTGTTATTGATTATCTGTGTGTGTCCCTGTGTGTGTAGGGGAAGGTTTGAGGGTTTGATCGGGGTCAACCTTGCTCTTTTTGGTCGACTGACCCCTAGAGCATCCATCGAGCCCTTTACGTAAACCCATTAGAGCAGAGTGGCCTGATATTGGGACATTAGACACACACATTTAAAGGACACAAACACTTTCATGAGTAATCCATCGACAGACACACACTTATTTTCAGTTTTAGTCGCAGAGGCCCAGCCACACTTTTTTATCTGTGTGTTTGAGTTGGTCATGTGTTCTTAAACAGACTGGCTGTCAAAAGGCTGATAAACTATGAAGGAGAGCAGAGGTGGTATTAGTAAGAGTATGTGTCTCGGCACATGTAGTGTGGGTGTCAGAATGTGTGCGTGTCTTTAACTAAACATTAAACATCTATCATTAGCTAACAAGTTCCAGACAACACAATGATATGATCAACTTTATTCGTCATATTGAAAGCAATCCAACATTAACTTGTCTTTCTTGTGTGTGTTGTCAACTGAACAATATACAAACAGCCTGCTCAGCAAGGCCCACCCCTATCTAGATCCACCACAGATTACCGGCAGGAACTTGTTCCCTAACGCTGATTTGCAACTTGGTAAACTTGCAGATTTCTGTTTGTCACACCCAAATCCTCTTTGATTTTTTTGAAATTACATTAAAATGGCACACTGGTCACAGTGATGCAAACCAGGTTTGTGTCATAGCTGATGTCATGTGGCTGTGTATGGGAAGTGTTGGTCACTGCAGCTCTGGTTGGTTGAATGCTGTACTGTAACAGTTTCTTGCCATCAGCTGCTTCATTTGAGACCCAACCTGTTAATTAAAGCTGAAGTCTGCAATGTTTTAAATTAATATATCTTAATTAGATCCATCTGTGTGGTGGAGTGCAGTGAAACGGTACATTCGCCACGCTATTAAAACATTTAAACTGGTTTGAAAGGTGGCACCTGTCAGCTGACAGTCCCAATGTTCTCTGACTTAGCCATTTGTTTAAATTAAGCTGTTTGTTATTTACGCACACAACACAAATGTTTTTGAGTAAAGTTGTTTTGGAAACACAATTTGCTGACTCAGATATTGAACAAACGAGACTTGTTTCAACAGCCTGTTGTCGCACCCTCACGCTTCCTGAACAGGTTTTATTAATCCTTAGCGCAACTACATGTCCACCCACGTGCAGATACATCTTAAAATATTAGATATTAAATGCTTTCTATCAACACAGTCTGTTCACAAAGAAACTGTAGATTCATGTCAAAACTATTTAAATCCCTTTTACTGGGTGTGCAGTTGCTTGATAGAGCACCAGACCAAACAAAGCAATTTATGTCTAACTTTTTCACAAAAGCTTTTCTTTAATTTCTCCTCATTGACAGCCATTTTAAATCCATTCACAAATGGGTTAATTTTGGATTTCAAAACAGGTCAGTGCATGTAAGACCAATATGGAGAAAAACACATGACCCCAAGTGTTCTGTGGCACTGACTCTTGTTGTTTTGTAATTAGGTGATCAACTTGACTTGCACTGCCTACAAGGTCATTAAGGAGACGTGAGAGCAAAACAACAGATGCTTGTAACCTGTGCTTGTAAGACACATGCACCTACTATTTTTTGTTGGACACACAGGAGCCTGTGTTCACAAACAGAGATCATATTTTCATGAGGTGGTGTTCCTGTGGTTTAGTGAGTTTCTCTGTTACATCAAAGTCAAAGCAGGACCTGAAGCCAGACAACAGTGCACATTAACAGGCCACTGGTGCAAGAGAGAAAGCTATAAGCCTAACCTCAAAGGCCATGGAAGAAAAAAACCTCTGGATGTCATTTTCACATGATAGTGAAGTACTTTTCTCTAGGAAGTGTAGAGTTTAAAGAGTTTAGTTTAAAGCACTCACAATGTCCTCTATTGAAACTTTCAGAGTTTTCTTTGAGTTAAATGGAATGTGAGACCATTGGCAACAAACTCCAGGCCGCAGTTTCTGGTTTTATGGAACCTCTGGACCGGTCACTTTATTTTTGTGTGTGTCTGTGCACTTGTGTGATGGTATGCATATGTGCGTCTGCATATGTTGGAGGATTAGGGAGTGGGAACCCAGAATACACTCGCTGGAATGTGAAGTGTGTGTTTTGAGCAGCCTGAGGGCAAGGAATGTCTGCAGAAACTCACTGTAACAACTTGAAGTGGCATGACCAGAGTCCGTGTGTTATGAGTGACAGCAGGTGATGGGTGCAGGCTCCTGCTGGGTGTGCCCCCAGGGCCGGTCAGTCCCCACCACATGTGTTGGAGAACCTGTCTGTCCACCCAACAGCATGGGGCAATGTGTGTGTTTTAATAGTTGTCTGCTCTATCTCAGCCAGAAGACGTGAAAGAGTATCTCTGCTCCAGTCAATGGGCCTTTCATTCTTTTTTGTTCAGGTGTTGTTTGGACAACCTTTGGCAGGTGCTTACTAGCGCTCCTCTCAGATCTGTACCCTCTTTGTGTAAGCATGATGTGATTTAAACATAAGTTATAAAATCATATTTAATTAAAATGTTTGCACTTTCTTTTTATTTATGTCCAAACACATCTTCTCTTTCTTTACTCTAAAACCAACTTGAGAGATGGAGCTTTGGCCCTTAAGTACCATCAGCCTACAATCCACTTCCAAGCCTGTCAGCACAAAATTGTACATCTCACAGCAAAAGGAAAACAGACTGCTGGTGTCTGTTTTAATCTGCGAGATTAACACGTAATCAAGTTGTGTCATTAGCTAATTAACTGTTGTCATCAGGAAATACAAAAGTGAACATAATGTTGGAGGCAGAGGAGGGAAACATATTTCTTTGTGTTGGGAGAGGATGCGCCCTGATATGTTATTTACAGATTTGTAGCAGTTGTTGTGACTGAGGCATGTTGAGCCACTGCCCCTCTCCCAGGAACGGCTCACATCATGCTGACATCATAGTTCCCCCATCTGCTGTACTGTATGTGCATGCATATAGTGTGTGAGATTGTGAGCTGGAGGGAGATAGTTCCCTGTTGCGATACATTTGAAAATGTTTCCTCATTACTGTAAATGAACAACATCGTAAAACTGTCTCTTCCTAAAACCAGGCTAGCTGTATTCCATTTCATTCTTTGTTGTCGTTGACATGTCTGGAGGGAGCCCAGAGGAAATTCTACCCCAGGATCCAACCCCTGTCCCGGGCCTCTGCGTGCCGGGGTTCCCCTTGTTAGCTCCTCCCCAGTTCTTAGCCCTTGAGTTGAGGCTGGGAAGCGCTCCACACTGAACCCCAGACTGAACTACTTATGGAGGTGATTTAAAAGGCTGTTCCACCTTGTCCCAGGAGTGCTGTGCCTCTTCTGCTTCCTGCTCTCGTGTAGAGAAGAAAAGGACTTGGGAAAGAAGCTCAGGGTACTTGTGGTGTCAAGGGTTATTGGGTCATATTGGAGCTCTGATGGTCACCACATTCATAACACACTTAGACATTTTAAAGGCTTCTGAAATCTAACATGCTTTGGCATAATTTGTTGTAGTCTTTTACACCGAAATATCACTTTATGGAGGAACTATTTTCTCATTCTTATTTAGAATGAATGCAATTTATGCTTAAACTAAGTTCAAAGGGAATTGTTTATATTGTGGCTGCATTCAAAGCCCTGCATCAGCAGTGTTTAGACTGGGGGCAGTAACCTTTCAACTTTAACCCTGTTTCAGCTTAGTGAGAAAAAGACAAGTACAACAAAGAGCAGTATGTGTCTGGTGCCTCTCAAAGATTCATCCGCACACCTCCCCTTGCTCCTTCTGTTTTCCTTTTTCGGGCTTACAATGTGAGAAGATCAAGCTGACCTAGTTGGCGTCAGCATGATCAACAGTCACACTCTTTTTGGTTTCCAAGAGTATTTCACCACTCAAAGTTCCTTATATGAAGCTTGGAGCCTTGCACCGTTTCGTCTGTCCTGTTTCATTTCACGGGGATGAAGAGCCAAATGGACGTGTTGAACTCTGAGCAAACCTCGTCCCTCCACCCTGGGGAGGTCATGAAGAGAGAAGAGATTAAAAGATAAATTTGCTGTCTGGGGAGAAATGCTCAAGCAATTTCTTCTCTTCCTAAGCCGTATAGTTTTAACCAATCTATTTCCACCTCCCCCACACTCAAAACATTTTTTTTTACGGACCGGGATTCCTGATGCGTCTTAGTGCCTTTTCAGTGCAGTAAATTTCCACCAAGAAGGCCCCAAGCATTACAGAATGTGTCCCCATCCCTGCAAGGAAACCTTTGAAGAATAATGTACTTCAATTTTCCTCCACACACAGACACACACCTCAAAGCCAGTAATACACACTTGGGCTTAGGGTAACCCTCAGTGGAGCAGTGACCTGAGCAAAGCTGCCGTTTCGACCAGCTACTGACATCACACACTTCTGACAGCTAATTCAAGCCTCACACCAAGGGACAATGTCAATTTAGTGCATCGGAAGTGTATGCATTTGTGAGTGTCTATGTGTGTGTTTGTGTCCTAAACCCCCAGGCCCTTGCTGTCAGGGATCTGCCTGTCAAATGGACAACAGGGTTTCTCCTCTGTGATGGCCATTTAGGGATGTGACCTCCTATTTTCCTCCATAGACTCTCACACACACACACACACACACACACACACACACACACACACACACACACACACACACACACACACACACACACACACACACACACACACACACACACACACACACACACACACACACACACACACACTCATATATACACTTACAGGACCACTAGCTGAGGCCCCTGGTCTGCTCTGATCCTGTTGGCAGATGGAATTAATAGTAATTACGAGCTCATTAACTCCAGCCCTTTCTGTAATCCTCTGTAATGCCCAAATACTGCTGTGTGTGGTGTGTGTATATATCTGTGTGCATGTGTGTGTGTCTGCAAAGGACTGTCATCCCACATTGTTCCATTCCACATCATGGAAAAGGGAACGGAAAGGAAATAATAAACAACGCTAAAGAGGATATTAATTTCTCGTTTTATTGTCTACCCAATGGCCAGCTGCTTGCACAATCTAGTTTTTAAGACCGTCTTGTCAATAATTTACTGTTAGTGTTGAACAATACAACTCAGTAGAGAATCTGTATTGGCTGGCTAATTAAAAGCCATTTTCTCACAGTAGCTGATTAGTTGCTTATTACTCTAAGTTCCCAAGTGCCCAGACAACAATGTCATCATTAAAAAGTAGCAATTTATAACTTACCGTGACTGCAGTGCAGCAGATAGATGATACTTTATGAAAATACAGAACTGATATTTTTAATCAATCTGCCTGCATCTGAAGTACAATACCAGACAGGTCATGTACACCATGATCACCATAGACACAATATTACAGTCTGCAGTGGCTGGATGTTCACACACCGTTGTGTTTTTACTTCAACTCGTGTGTCAGAGTTTGAGGCTTTCAAGATATACACCGTATATGGTGCAGCAGTAAAGGATAACAAAAAAAAAAATTTGACCTACAGACTGTTTGAAAAGCTAATCTTATTTGTTAGAATAGTCTGCTATACGTATGCTTTAGTACATTCTTATAGAATTGTTTTCATTTGAAAAGAGACGATTTACTCCTGGCATTGTCAGGCATCCCACAATAATACATAATAATAAAACAACATGTACAGATGTGGAATGAATACTACAGTGTGATATAACCATATAGTGAGTGAAAAGCAAGTTGTAAGTCACTCAGGTGAATCACAAATCTGAGGTGTGTGTGTACAGTAATGGTGTGTGTTGGCTTCCTGATGACTAGCTGCTGTCGTGGTCCAGGGACCCATATTGTTAGCCATCTGTGCACACAGGCCACATATTCTCTCTCTTTCAATCTCATCAGGTGAATGCCCACCCACGGACATTTGATTTTAAGATCAGGCACAAAATCAGCATGATTTATACTTTAACAATTCTGAGCTTTAACTTTAAACTACAGTATATTTTTAAGACTTCTCCAGGTGGTCAGTGCATCAACAACTGTGTTAATAGAGGATAAGTCTCACATGATGGCGGGTGTGGCCGGTCATGCTTCTTCTCCCTGCAAATTAGTCATTTTGTTCTGTGAGTGTGTGTGGATGTGTTACAACAGGGTAATTTGTGAGAAAATCCCTGTAGCATCCACTTTTATGTCTCGAGACAAATATCCAGACAAAGATCCAGAAACAATTATCCATACTGTTGCCGTTCAATATCTCATTTGCGTTTTAGTTGATTTTTTTTATTGAGATTTTGTCTGTCAAATTTTGTAATGATGATAGAGAACATAATGTTTTATTGTTACATCTGCTGTAAGATGAAAAGTTGTATTTTCGTGTTAAAAGTTGGATGATATACTTCAGTTTGTTGTTTTTTGTGTATAGGCAGATGTGTCCTCTCGATGTCCCTCACGTGACATAGAGGCCATGTCTCCTGCTGTTTTCTGCCTCCTCAAACAGATCTGAGATCTCTCTGCACAGTACAGACAATGCACCTCTGCCTATAGAATGAATCTCACATATTTAGTCTCAAGAGACCTAATGATTTCAGCAGGCCTTTCATGTGTGCCCCCTCCAGTTTGTGAGCCGACTCCCAATGCCAGCCTGGCAGTGCCCTACTTTCCATTTGCCTGAAAAGGCATCACTAGCACCAGGAACTCGTCTGATTTAGCCATTTTGGGTTCTGCCATGTGACACTGGGGATTTTAATAGGAATGGAAAGTTCCTGTCTATTGTGGGACTGCAGAAACACTTTCCATGCTTTTACGAAACTGAGACAGACGGTGTCAAAATATCATCCCCAATAGAATGTGTTTAACCCCATGAGGGTAGAGTGAGTTGAACCCCTTCTATTAATTTCACCATTATATTTGCACTGCTTCATTCACAAGATCATAACCTTTAAGTTCTGTTTATGTAATATTGTCATCATAACTGTGCCTTTAAAGGGTTTTCTGTCTAACAAGAAAATGATTACATTCAGTGTAACTTACCAAAAGCATCATATGCCCCTTTAAGGCCTATTAAAGGTCTCAAATAATATTTGTAAAGCCATCAAAAAAAAAGTGTATTTTATCTAGTTTACTAGCTTTTTGTCTTTTTTTTCACTTCCTTTGTCAGTGCATTGCAGCATTTTCCCATTGCCACCACTTGTTGACCAGTGGAACAATGGACCATGTACTGCATCATGCACAAGATAAATGATCCTCTCAGAGAAAAAACCCTCTACCAGAGGTCTAAAACTCCACAGGGAGCCTTGAAGGTGACAGTACTGAACATTTATAATCATTTCACCTTGCCGGTCCGGTTAAATATTTGGATTTTGTTTCTAAGTGAGCTATAATTAGATAACAAGATTGATAATGACATTTTGCTTCTCCTTGGTATTGATCTGTCATTTACTGGCAGGCTTTGCATAAGTGCACTAACATTCTCTTAATGTGCATTGACTATTGATCAGGTAATTACTTTGTTGTTGTTTGGTTTTTCCTTTCTTTGTATGACAGTCAGACTGTCTTCTTCCATTATCACTACCCATCTTGTGACCATGCAGCATTTCATTGTATCCATTTTGATTCTACTTGTCACAACAAAGCGGAGCTTCAGTATCACATTCCTTTAAATTGCCTCCCAGTTTTGACAAATGTTTGTTTAGATGGAACAGCTTATCAACCAACACTGTTAAGTCTGCTCCCTGGGCCTGGCAAGACCCCAACTCCCAGCAATCACTGCTCCCACAAACCACAGGCAAAGCTGCTTTGTCTCTGCAGTAGCTTTTTCTTCCTCCTGGTCTAGTGTATTTCTCTCTTTTACCCATCCTTCACCCTCAAAGAGGTCAGGAGAGAAGAGGAGACAGAGGGAGAGGGGAGGCAGAGCTCTCATAATGAGCAGAAAAAAAGACCATTCACATTGAGATTGGAGCAATTAGCTCCATCGTCTGAGTAGCTGAGGAAGACAGAAAGAAGCGTGTTCAAAAGCTGACTATTAAGCTCAGCAGTAGCTAATCAGCGATTCTCTTGATATTTTCTGAGGCTCAGTTTGTGTGGGTGTGCGGGCACTCTGCAGACGTCGAGGAACAAATAAATCATGTCTCTGTGAAAGAAGGATTTTGTTGGTAATGACCACCATGACCTTTATCAAATCAAGAAAATGTAAATGAAATATTCAAAGCATTTGAAGTATTCTGCAGCTTGAGTGACATATTCTTATTTTCTGTGTGATGACGTATTCTAAGTTTGCTCTGGACTCATTGTGGCTTTTAGAGTAGGAAAGCACTTGTGTCCTGCTGGCTCGGGGTTTAGGAAGACAGTATTCAGTGTGTCCATGTGGCATATGCTCCGCTTAGAGGGATGATGCATTTTGCACATGGTGCGCAGACAAAAATCTTCGGTCAGGTGAAGGTGAAGAATGACTTTAATCAAGCTCTTCTCAGATTAATTGACATTTATTGCGGCCTCAATCGAATCAACATTGATATTCATTTTGATCATGGAATTACATTCACAGGTTCCCACTTTTCAATGACCTGAGCCTTTCCCTCCAGCTGTGCTCTTTAGCCCATGATCTGGTTTAAAGTCGCGATAGCCCCATGCAATCAAACATCCAGAAGGGCATTCAAATGTGGTTTATGGCTATGGTTTGCCATAATATATGTGTTTCAAGTCTGTAGCTGCTGGGTGTTATTTGGAGTTTTGAATTAAGTTATCATTTAGGTCTGGCTTTTTAAAATGAATACAAACGTGACAGGTATGGCTTTAAAGTGGTGCTGGCTGTAAGATATAAGCTTATCTATGTAGATGAACTGGGTGCTAATATTATCCCCCAGTTTCTGCAGCTGCTTCTAAAGAATGAAAAAAGATAAGGCAGAGCGAGGAGAGATTGTAACCGCAGTATTTTAAAAGCTGCTGGTCGAAGTTTCTAGAGAGAGTTGAGAGACCTCTTGAAAGAGTTCCTCATCTCCTGAGATTTTGAGGATGTTTTGTATGTGTCTTCAACAGCACTTCTCTTTCCACTTTAGCGCTCTCCTTTCTCCTCCCTCACATGCCACTTCAGCCTCTACTCTTGAGTACCTTGTGGTTCATCGCCCTCTTTTCAAGCTCCCTTTTATCCTTCCTGGTAGAGTTGATGGAGGACTATAGATGGCAAAGAATAGCTGGATGACATGTTAGTGGATGTGGGGCAGCCGTATTTTGTTGAAAGCTGATGGAGGATATCAGGTTTTGGCCACGAAATAAGAAAGTGCTTTTTGGCCAACCACTTTCTTCGACCGACTTGGAAAGTGTTGCATTTGCATAAGGCCTAAAACCTTCAGCAGATCTTTTCTGAGATCTTTTGGAACTCGAGCAAAGGCTTCCTCACAAAACCCTGTGGTCCGTTGAAGTCGGATTGAACATAATTTCTGCAGATTAAAGCTGATGTCATTGCCAAGACAGTCTCACTGAAATTCACATGATTCACACGAAAAAACAATTAATATCTTTTTTTGTTTTACATATAAAACCACAATAGAACAGAGACCCAATGTTTTGCAACTCAAAGTACATAGAAATACAAATATATTCTAATCTTCTCCACCCTAGCTCTTACTCTTTACTTCCCGGGAGTATTTCAGCCCTTAAGCGGGTGCTGGAGGAATGAATCACGTCCACTCTAGCAAAGTTTATAAGTTCCTTTGCACATTTCTGTACTCGGGAGTAGTAGAAACATTGTATAAAACACGAATCTCACATCTGCTTTATAAAATTACATCATTTTTACAAGGTTGTTAAATCTCTACTTGAGTCTTAAAATTACATATTTTGTTATAAAACAAATTGTTCGATCATCTGTCAGCTGATATGATAATTCCACTTTTTCAGCTCAGATCAGCTCAAAGAATTATGAGTTTACGGTGTCTATAAAAAACTTTTATTTGAAAACAAAACAGTGGAATTTTATGACGTTTACACCTTCAGGAAGTGTAAGTCGACTCTCGGATTGTGTCAGAACCAATCTTAAATGTGCCCTTTAACCTACTCTGGCATATAGACAAGGCAGCGTGACAACCACTTCAGACGTTAAATCTTGTCTGCTCTTTTTGTGTGTCTACATATCCACAGGCCAGACAGTGAGGGCTTTCCCTTTGCCCCTCTCCCCCTGATCCCCTTCCTCAAGTCCCCCAGGGTACAGAGTGACCCATACAGGCACCCATCCGGAAGGCCCACTCGCTTTCTCTCCCCGCTGCCACAGTACACATGACCTCATTAGCGAAGCCCCACCCTCTTAACGTGTTTTCACTACAGTACGAATATCAGTCTAACCTATTGACCCTAATAAGATACAAAACCCTAACCCCCTAACTTCCTTAGCATGACCTACTTAATCTATACGAGCACATGTGGATATATACGCACATATCCACACATCAGATGTGTCTTTTTCTCCCCCACTCATTCCTAAAAGTCTTTGTGTTGAACCAGATGAGACATATGTTCCAATTAGGATGATATGCTTGATGGGTCATATCACTGTAGATATAATATTTTATATATGTTATCACCACAGAGGAAATGGTCAAACCTCAATCAATCACAATTGATTTGTAAAAGCGGAAATCCAAACTGAATTGCTTGAATTGTGCAGTCATACAGGAGATGAGGAAGTTTATTAAAGAAGTAGAACGGCCAACTTCTCCACTGTCAATAGACAAAACCAAAAATGGTATAAAGCAGTCAGTACATATGATAGTATTAGCTTTATTTCATGGGACTAAAATAAGAGAAGAAAAACCATAGAACAGACTCAAATATATGCATGGCATCTACTAATTCTTAAAAGCCACAACTGTATCAAAAGCCTTTAATAAACACAAAACTGTAAAGTCTCTTGGTTGGTGTTCAGAGTCTGGCAGCAACTTCGTGAATGTTCAGGGTTTTTTGGTGCATTGCAAAGCAGAAGTTGACCATAGTAACTCAATAACGTGTATCAATATCATAAATCATGTTAACTGAACTAGAAAAGATTGAGTTGACTGTTGAGGAGAAATGGGTACATAGGAGGTACAACACTGGCGCATGAAATAATTCCTGAAATGCATCAAATATCTGACATTTTTCTTCAATTACATCATACTATTGTTTGAAATGTACATAAGTAAGCTCTGTAAAACACACTCAATCCGCAACCTGTGCATGTCAAGATTATTAGAACAATTGATATTGTGGGAGAAGAAAAAAAGCAGTTAAGCAGAGCAGATTTATTCCAAGCATACAGACTTCCCAGTCCTGGCACAGCCTCCTCTCCTTCAAGCACTTGTGGGCGCATGCATCAGTGTACATGTTCTCCAGTGCTATTTTTGTATGTGTGTGTGGGCTGAGATAATTTCAAGAGCGCTCCAAATTTCAGTTTGCAGTGTGAAAGTTAAGTATATAGAGCAGGGAGCGTTCTAAATGAGGTCTATGTCTATGAATATTTAATCAAAAGACAAATGGGAAGACATGGAGCCAAGTGAGCCAAACGCTGATGTAACTGAGCTGGTGGAGCTTGGAGAGTTCGTGCAGTGTATAACCTCGAGGGAATATCCAGTTAATTGTTACAGATTGTTTTGTTTTTGTCAGATATTCTTGGGTAAAGAGCATTTGGTGGAATGTGATACTCAATCAATCTTCACAGGGTAACAGAATTAGATTCTTTCTGCCCTTGGAGTTGGAAAAGACGAGTTGTCTTGATCAAGGACCTTTCAGAAAGGTGGATGCTTGATGGCATTGGGGATTAAACTCCTGTTTCCCAACCAGTGATTTCTACCTGACCACTCCAAATTTGTATATCTCAACTGTCTGTCTGGCTCGAACCTATTACTGCAATACGATCACATTTTCGCATCAGATACACTGTTGTAAGGATGATGAAACAACGTTTTCGATAACAGAGAATAGTAAATAGCTCCAAACTACAAGATGTGGACCATTAATTCAGTGGTTACAAACATTCTTTAAGACCTACATCTACATTAAGTTTGCATTACCTATCTATTCCCTGCTTGTTTAGACTTATTTTCCAGCTTGTCGATACCTTTTCAAACACTGTAACTACTTTTTTCTTTCCAAATAGACTATAATATTTCCATCTACCCTTTGAAATGTAATATTATCTGACACATCTTCTTTTTCATTGTTTCTTTTAGTTGGGACGAGAGCAGTTCCATCAGCAGCGGTTTGAGTGACGGCTCAGACAACCTCAGCTCTGAAGAGTTCAACACGAGTCCCACTCTCAACTCCCTTCCTACCACTCCAATTGGCTCTCGCAGAAACTCAGCCATCGTGGTAAGATACACAAACACAAATGGACATCTACCTACCATCATCTCACACAGTTAGATATGCAGTGTGTGTTGGATACACAAGTATTGATTAAGCTGTTAATCCAGTGAGGTGTGGATGAGGTGCTGAATGATGTGTCATACACTCTGTCAGTATAGAAAGGACACACATTTACACAGCAGGCATCAGGACACTGGCATCAGAGACAAAGCCTGATTAAGTATTCTACACACACCCATTATATTTATCACATCTGCAGTGGTCAATGTTCGCCGCACCACACATACATACACACACTATGCTGCGATGTTTCAAAGGGCTCCCTTTTGTTCCTTGTGTTTTTTTAACTGCATTAAGAGCTGTATTTTCTATAGTCATTAGGCTTATGAACAAGGTTTTGAAGTGGATCATCTGAAAATGATCAAGTAGTGTGACCGTAGACATAGTTGTTGGTCACTCATGTAGAATAATCCATTCCAAAAACATAATACCTTGTTATTGCTGCTTCAAGGGATTACCAGTTAAGGTTTCTTTTTTTAAAGGATTTTAACCACCTGATTCTGCTGATCTGGACCTCTTTGCCCAGTTCAATAGTATAATAAGCCCATTGAAACCACTGCTTGATATCTTTATATTCAAAATACCTTGAAGTGTACTTACATACACTAAGTTAGCTGTAGTCTTAAAAGATTGCTGTGGGGCTTGGAGGTCCTGGGACTCATGACCTCAATGCTTATAAAACCCCCTGCTTGAGGTTCTTTAAGGCTCATTGGGAGCTGTAAAGGTTCCAGACAGTGTGTGTGTTTCTGAGTGTCTGATGTAGGTCACACCTCCGCAATGTGGTCTATGTGACGGATGGAGTGGGATATAAGAGAAAGAGAGATGGAGGGAAACGGATAGAGTGAGCTACAGGGAATCAGTGTAACCATGGCAACCCAAGTGCAGGGATGCTGAGCGTGCCGGTCTTTGTCTTCTCCTGTATTTTGAAGGACAGGTCTAGAATAGCCATCTGCACACACACGCACACACACACACACACACACACACACACACACACACACACACACACACACACACACACACACACACACACACACACACACACACACACACACAAACACACAGGGCCATCTGCAGTCCTGCATCCAGGCCAGCGAGTCGCAAAAACCGGGTTGCCTCCCTCCACGCCCGGTTGCAGTTGTCATAGCAACCATAGCCCCCCCCATGGCATCATTACCATGGCAACCAAGCATCACCTCATCATGCACCCCACATTGTCTAATACACACGGCTCAATGCTCTCTCGCCACTCTCAGCTGACGGCTTTTTTCTTGATCTGTGTCTCTTCAGCTTTGTGTCCCTAAGTCATTTCTTTGTCTACGTTTCCTCCTCTTTATCACGCCACCTTTTCCCTTTTTGCTCCTGTTGATTTTAATTCCATCAAAGGCAGCTCTGGCTTTACATCCATTCCTCATCCCTCCCACATATTGCATAATGCGCTCAAAAAAGGATATGAGGGGGGATGAGAGACAGGGGCTCTAAGAAGAAAGCGTTGACAGAGAGAGTGAAAGCCAGAGAGTGGTGTATATAGGTGGTACAAAAACCGAGTGTTCCTCATTTCCACATCATCAAGTTAACATACATTGTTTTCCCAGTAACTTTTTTGTGTGTGTGTGCGCCAATTCGCTTATAATTGTGTATTATTATCATGTTTTTCCACGGCTGGACAGATGTCTATCTCTTCCCTGCCTGTTTCAATAATCAGGGAATGTGTGTGAGGAAATGACAGTGTTTTATCAACAAGGTCATGTCAGACACACACACACACACACACACACACACACACACACACACACACACACACACACACACACACACACACACACACACACACACACACACACACACACACACACACACACACACACACAAATACACACACTCTCCCTTACTCAAACCTCATCTTCAAGTGATGTGAACCTGCCCATGGGGTCTATTGGTTTTAATAAAAAAGGAATTCAGCATATGAGTCCTCATGAGAACGGTTGGGTGCAACGTCCTGAACTTGAGCGCACACACGCACACACACATCTCATGAGGCATTGTGTAACTTTCAGTCTCTTACAGGGGGAGAATAATCTACCTCTGTAGTCATATCCGTCTCTCCTATCAAGACTCACACACTTAAACCGGGATTGTGTATTTTGTATACACCCACAGGAGACCCTGACTCAATAATGTCCTCACACTTCCTTTAATTTAATTTTTTTCTGGATTATGTTTAGCCTTTGTGAGTCTGCGTGTCTAAGATGGTTTTTTTGTAGTTTTTTTGTGTGTTTCGTGTACATGCTTACATATATTATGTTTGTGTATGCATTGGTGTGTGCGTATGCTTGCTTGGGTTTGCTGTCAGTTGTGAAGTGTTCAAATAGAGCACACAATAGAATTAGATTTAGAAATAAGACATCAAGAGTGTGTTTCTTGGTTTACTGGGTTAGACATGCTTTTTTTGCTTAGAAGGCATCAAGATGAGTCCACACACTTCAAAACTGCTTACATTAAGTTAGGATTTGCTCCATTGCATCATTCTTTCTGGTGTCCTAAACTAACATGGATTGTGACAGGAAATGAATCAGACTCATCCAATAGAAACCAGATTTTGTACTAACTAAAAATCATTTAGAGGTGGGGTTTGGAGTACTACACTTGAAGAAGGATATTGTTTTATTATAATCTTAGCTGTTTCAAACAATACATTTCATTGCTTACCTGTACTAAACTGTTCCTGAATAGAAGAGATATACAACACAGTAATCTCTCTTTGTTCTCTGTGTTCTCTTAATTCACACACTCACCTCTATATATAGTATAATATCATATTTTCTTGTCAGTGTCTCTAAGCATCTGTCTGTATTTGTCATTCAAGATGCGTACGGATGCAGAGAAGAGATCTCTGGTGGAGAGTGGTCTGCCCTGGGACGCTGACGATACCAAACCCGGCCGCAAAAGTCACGGCAGCAGCGTCTACGATACTGGAAGTCTCAAATCTGAATCAGCTAATAAATGGAAAAAGACACGGACGACGGGAGAGGGGCAAGAAGGAGGGAGGGGCGAACTGAAGAAACCCCATACCCTGGGTCACGGAAATTTGTTAAAGAAAGGACGAAACCCACCTGTGGGAGTCACCTCCCCAATCACACACACCTCTCAGAGCGGGCTGAAAGTGGCAGGTGAGAGGAGAATGCACACACAAACACAGTGAGGTGCTATATATATAGCTACACTTGCTGAAACAATGGTTAAAGGCAGGAGGACCTATAGCTATAGTTTCATAACTTGAGCACACTGACACATTGGCTGTCTTTTAATATTCCCTTCTCTCTGGCAGTCTCACACCCCCGCATAGACACACTCTGTCTTTGTCCCACACATTCATCCACAGCTGCAGCCCACCCTCCAGGCCTTTAGAAAGTGGTGCCATGTATCAAACGCCCATCACCACCCACTCCCTTCCTGCCAGCTCACCACACACACACACACACACACACACACACACACACACACACACACACACACACACACACACACACACATCACACACACACACACACACACACACACACACACACACACACACACACACACACACACACACACACCCACACACACACACAGATACACACACACACTCACATTGCACACACTGACCGTCAGTGTTTTTTTTTCTTCCTATTGGTCCAGCCTTTCCTTTATTTTTGTACCGGACAGAGTGAATTTATAGCAGTTAAATAAAGGCCTTGTACCCAAAACAACTGGACCAGAGACTGTGTGTGTGTGTGTGTGTGTGTGTGTGTGTGTGTGTGTGTGTGTGTGTGTGTGTGTGTGTGTGTGTGTGTGTGTGTGTGTGTGTGTGTGTGTGTGTGTGTGTGTGTGTGTGTGTGTGTGTGTGTGTGTGTGTGTGTGTGTGTGTGTGTGTGTGTGTGTGTGTGTGTGTGTGTGTGTGTGTGTGTGTGTTAGTGCAGACACATTTGAAATTGTGCCAGCCTTAAAGAGTGTCACCCATCACACTTAAAACACACACTCTCAATCACACACACACAAAGAGCACAATAGTGGCAATTGTGCAGCTGCCTTTTAAGCACACCATCTGTGTGCTGTTTACGTAAGCTCAAGCACATAGACATGTACACACATATAGACAACAACAGGATATGAGTTGTGCCAGTCTAGAAACATTGTGTCTGTGTAAACTGCCCTGTCTTTGTGGGACTGTCCTGTGTTTACACTGCCAGCTGTTGAACTGACAGATAGGCCAAACAAGTGTGTTGAACCAGCCTGTGATCTGTGTGCCCGCCTGTTATTATTATTAATGTGAACGGTATGAATCTGCCATCAATGCTATTCATTCTGCCACCGAGTTCCAGACTCTAATGAATCAGATGATTAAGTCAAGGTAAAGCACATTAAAAAGGTTGATCAGTGTGGAGGATCAGCAGACATTCTTAGATAGTTGGAGACAGTCTCTACAGCTCATGCTGGAGATCAGTTTATTGCTGAGGTTTTGCTGGATTCTGTGTAAATATGTGTGGGTCTGCATTTTTTGCGGCATTGTAGGAGACCAGAGAGAGTGAATAGAAGAAGAAGATAGTAGATACATTTGTAGGGATAGATGAACACTTACTATACTAAATCTATATTATATTGTTAACCATATGGTTTACTTTATAGCAGTTTGTCCATAGGTTTGGTACATTCAGCTATATTACTCAACAAATACGCAAATACAAGCACACATGTTTCTGAAGTGATGGTTGATCGAAGACAATGTGGAGTCTAGAGCTAAAACTATCCCTGGGAAACTGCTGTGAACATTATACAGGAATATGTGTGTTTGTTGAAGAAGACTTAGAAAGGTGAATATATATGAGCCAGGCAGCAGACAGGGATTTCTCTGTCTGCCTGTGTCTTCAGTTGTCCATCTCCTCAGACATGCAGACCCCTTGCGTCGAGACATGTGGTGAATCATGGTGTCGTCTTAATACGATGCTGACTGTGTCAAGCTGCGAGCTTCTCCGCCTCCACAGCCAGTGTCAGTAAATCAGGCTTCATTTATGTCAAAATGAATATCTACGCCTGGATTCTTTCACTGTGTGTGTGTTAGCTTCTCATTGCCCTTTTGGCAGTGTGTGTCTCAGCAGCTTAATGTTCTTGGAACGTGCAATGTTGCGGTTATAGGATTGATTGAGTTTATTACTTGACATGTAAATTCAATTTTCACATTTAAGAAAGAACTCGTAGTGCAATGTGTTGTCAGTGTTACATTCCTATAAGATCCAATCACTGAGAGCTGAGTGTGTGTGTGGTATACGTATATGTCTGGCCCTTTGCGTGTATATTTTGCGGGCTTTTTCAATACCCTTAAGTGACTCCAGATGTCCCAAGGCAGCACGCCGGTGGGTCCCATTCAACAGCAGTTCTTTGACTCTGTTAATCCCTTGTATATAAACCTCTCATAACAACTCCCATTAGATACAAATTAAGAGTGTGGGTAGAGTGGGCTCACCGTTGGGTGGGCGGTTCATACAGCACACATCTGTCTAATATTTTTTTTTCTCATAATAACTTCCAAATAAGTCCAGTAAATTTGCCAACTGGGAAATGTACAGATGGGAACCAACTCACATAATTTTCCTTCAACCTCCGATCCACAAAGTTATCACTTACTCCACCCTTTTCCCCAAAAGACGTCTCAAGAGTAGAGAAACTCAGTTACACTGGGTGTTTCATGCACTTTTGTGCCCGCAGACACGCTTCATGAATGTGAACATCAGTTTTCCACAGCCATGCTGCTCATGATAACCTCAGCACTCTGCAGCTGTGACACACAGACGTGCACTTACTGGAAAGCCAGAGAAAACTGTTTTAGTTCATCAGGATGGAAAAGAGGAGTAACCACATGATAACAGTGTGTGATGGTGAAATGGCCTGAACGACCTGCCTACTCACTGTCTGTCTGCTCGGACAGGGATTTGTTTTTATCAGCAGACAGTCAGACCTTGTAGGTGGACAGATAAGATATCACTTCCTAATATGGCTTAGTTAGGCTCACTCACCAACAGAGACTGATCAGGCTTTAAACGGTTCAGGCTGCTCATCAGTATTTTTAAATATTTTTTCCTTCTCTACTTCTCTAGGTACTGTAAAGTCAGATGGGAAGCCAATGGATAAGTCTCGGTTGGCAGTGAAGACCTCTGGCCTTCAGCGCTCCTCTTCTGATGCCGGTAAAGACCAACGAAATGGCAGCGGTGCTGGTGAGCAACGTAAACCTCCATCTGGCCTCGTCAGGCCCTCAACTGGTGGAAACTTTGGCTTCAAGAAGCCAGTCACTGCAACTAATAATGGCACAAACAATACTAGTATGTCCATTCCCTCTGCAACTGCGGGGAAGATTCCCAAAACGTCGGGTATTCCTGTCAAACCAGTGGCTGGCGGGGGTGGGGGTGGAGGACGTAAGACGAGCCTAGATGTTTCAAGTAACGACCAGAGTGGTTTTCTGTCTGTAAATGCCAGGACGTCTCTCCAGTATCGCTCACTGCCTCGTCCAGCGAAGACAAGCACCCTGACTCTGACTCGGCCGAGCTCAGCTCGCCCAATGAGCACCACCATGGACACCAGCTCGTCACTAACCAAACCGCCCCATGGCTCCAGGCTGAAAGAGCCCGCTTCAGGGATTGGTTCTGGATTGAGTAAGGCAGGTGGTCGTGGGATCCAGAGTCACGGTCCTGTCAATCAGACAGACAGAGAGAAAGAGAAAGAAAGGGCCAAAGCCAAAGCTGTAGTGTCTGACTCTGAGTGTGGAGGCGGGTCTCTGAAGGGTAGCCCTGCTCAGACCCCCTCAGAGAACGGAGGGAAGCTACAGGGCCTGCGACCTCCCAGCAGTGGCAAGGGCCTGGATCTGCCCTCACCTAACACACACAGGTAAAACTATTCATATACTTACACAAAATATACAGCATGTGGTGCAATTTACGAGTATTATTCAACACAGTTTCACATATGGATGTGCATTGCTTCAACCTTTTCTCTCTTTGTGTTTAGGTTATCTGGGATTCGCAGCCTGGCAAAGCCTCCATCAATGGCCCAGCTTGACAAGCTGAACTCAAACAGCCTTGAGGTGGGAATCCAAGACTCCCTGCCACCCAAGATTCCTCCCTACTCTAAGCTCCAGGACCTGGCAAGCTCAGCAGGCAGCTCCACAGGCCCCTGCCTGACCCCCAGCCCTGCTCCTTTACTCAATGTGAACTCTTCGGCTTGCTTCTCAGACTCAGGGACTGGGTTGGGGCCTAGGCAGGTCTCCTCTCTTGGGGTTCAAGGTAGTGGAGGGAGCACCTCTCCGCTGCTCTACCCTCGTCTGTCTGGGCTACATCGCAGCATGGAGTCACTGCCGCTCCAGATGAGTCTAGTCCCAGAGCGCCAGGGGAGGGAGAAGATGGGGGAGAGGGAGAGTTTGGTGAGAGGCTACACCACATTAGAGTCCCGGCACAAAGATAGACATGAAGAAAGATGTCCTCCGGCCAGCTGGAACTCTGGAAGTAAAGTCTCATTGTGTGTCACGGACAGGTGAGATTCAATAATCTGCACCCTCAAACACATTCGTTACACCTTTATAGCAGATTTTTGTTGTTCTTGTTTTTTTATGCTGCTATGTACTTCCACCTACTGGTCAGATGAGGAACTGCACCAACATATTGACTGTTCAGGGAGGCAGCAGGGATCAGCATAGCTATTTGATTATGTTATGATCATATTCATTTAAATGTATTCTACAATCATGCACACCCCCCCCCCCCCCAGTCAGTGGGCACGTGGAAAGGCTATTTGTTAGCATCGTCACCTATCATGAGATGTTAAATATAGGTCAAAAGGGAGAATACAGTTTAATTAGAAGGATTACAGTTATATTTACATTAAGAACGCAAACAACAAGTAAAGGCAACCACATGGATGCAAACCACGACACACACACTTAGGTTGTTGTAGGCTATTATTACTACAGGGCTATTATCAGTGCTGTACAGGCCCCAATGACTTGAGTGATAATTACGGGCTGACACCAGCTGTCTGCCAGTTGTGCACAGCGTCTTTGTGCGTGCTGCGTGTTTTTGAGAGTTTAATAACTCCCTGCAGCAGTCGTTAAATAATGTCATTGTTTAATCTCCACAGTTCTCAGAGAGACAGAAACACACTGCCAAAGAAAGGTTTAAGGTAAGAGGACACATACAAACTCTTTTACACCGCACTTCATGAACTGACAGTGTGAAGCAATTTTGGTACAGTCTCTTAATTGCACACACAAACAGAAATTGATTGGATCCTCAGTGAATGACAGACTGTGTTAATCCACATAATTCCTGTCACTTTTATTTTAAAAAATCTTCTTAAATCCTTTCCAAATTCTTTCTCATTGTGCCATTGGGAAGACAAATAGTCTTTCCACAAATGGAAACATACTGTTACTGACTCAAGAATATGAAGGCAGTATATAAGAATACAATTAAAAGATATAAGAACAATAACTTTAACTCCTACTGTACATGAGTATTCATACGTGGCTCTAATGATGTAAAGATATACAATCGTCCAAAGTTATTAATGTTAAACACACATAACTGACTAAACACTTGTAGAGTCTATATCTGCTTATAACCACATTGTGAGATAATATACAATGTATAATATTCATGTATAATATAGTACCACTGCCAATTAAGCTTTAAACATGATGTTCCCAAATTTCTGTACATAAATTCCAGTACAAGACAAGAGAGCTTAAATTAAGTTTATGTATTCACTAGTAGGGACACTGACTTTGCACTTTATTTGTGCACTTTCAGCGTTGAGGAGGAAGGGAAGGAGAAAGGAGAGAGGAGACACTCTCACAGTATTCTCAGTATGACCGATTCGCTCACAATTCCACTGCTGTCCTCACCCACATCCCTGCCCCGCACCTCCAAGACCAGTATGGGTGAGTTTAATCATATGCTCTGACACATTTACCGACTAGAAAAGCATTACACTGATAATCTATTACATGTTTAACACCGCTAACGGTGTTTCCTTTCGACCCTCTGCTTTCTCTCTAGTATCTAGCCCTGTTGGCGGACCTCCGAGGATGACCCGCTCCAACAGCATCCCAACACAAGATGCCTCTCTGGAGCTGTATGGAGCTTCTCCGCTCGGCAGCACCCTGTCACTGGCTGAACGCCCCCGCAGCATGGGAATGGTTCGCTCCGGATCCTTCAGAGACAAGGAATCAGACGAGGGTGAGCCTACAGAATAGTTTTGAAGTCTGTTATACAACGTTCTGTTCAATGTTATTGTGTTAATCAGTTTTTAACTAATTATCTTGTTCTTAATTTTTAGTTCATGGGTCTGTACTCTCCCTGGCATCCAACGCATCATCGTGCTACTCCTCGGTGAGTGTGGGCAGCATGCAGAATCAGGTAGCTAAACTTTAGTGTGTGATGTTGTTTGAGGTGTATTCATGTGTTCGTGGTTGTTTGTGTATAGTGATGCTTTCCTCTCGTTTCACACTTTAAAGAGAGACAAAGACTTTCTCCTATTCTCTCTATTCCTCTCTTCTCCTCTCCTTTTGTCTAATCTAACATCTTTTTATTCCCACTGCTTTCGAAGGCTGAGGAAAGGATTCAGGGAGAGGTAAGCGTGTTCTCTCCTGCTCTTTCTTCTTCTCTGTCCTCCTCATCCATCATTCTCATCTCTGTTGTCTGTAGGAGAACAAATCTGTCCTTAATCTCATAAACAACATCCACTCATGTCACTTGAGTAATGTCAGCCACTGTTTGCTACAGTAACTTTATTTCGTGATAATTTAACTGACCTGTTTTTCCTCATAGCAAATCCGTAAGCTGAGGAGGGAGCTGGAATCGTCGCAGGAGAAAGTGTCTAACCTAACGACACAGCTGTCAGCGAACGTACGTACTGTTTGTCCACGTTGTAAATTATCATTAAACAATGGCAGTTTCACATGTATTCATCACCCGAAGAACTTTGTTTTCCTTTGTATTGGTCCTTATTTTTCCTCTAAGAAATATATAAAAATGTCTTTTGAAACCTTTATTTAATCCATGGGGGCCTGGATAGTACTAACCTCCTTCATAACCCACTCAGATCATTACACACACACACACACACACACACACACACATACACACACACACACACACACACACACACACAAAGGTGCATTGCTCTTTTTCTCTTCACTACAAGGTTGTTTCTTTACGACCACCCTGTCAGCATTTTCCTTGGTCCAAGTGCAGCAATACGCCGCAGCCATTATGCACGGCTTCATGCAGCACACATCAATCAAGTGTTTCTGTGTGAATGTATGTTTGTGTGTGTGTGCAGTTTGACCTCATTATGCGAGGCCATTGAATAGGCAAAGCAGATGTTCGGATCTCAATTTGATTATGTCCTGGATTAATGACTTGGCTGTATGCATTATTTCACTGTATTAATACACTCTATAAAGGGGAGAAAAAAAGTAATTTGCATTTCCTCTGCTGTGTGTGTGTGTGTGTGTGTGTGTGCGTGCGTGCGTGCGTGCGTGCGTGCGTGCGTGCGTGCGTGCGTGCGTGCGTGTGTCAGAGAGAGATTAGGGAGGAGGAAAATGTTCCACAGGAGACATCCTGTTCAGTCTTTGTGTTTTATTCAGTCTTTCAGCACCTCATATACTGTATGTGGGATAAAGGGCAGAGGAAATCTATTGAATTTGTCAATTTCTATATAAGTCTTATTATACTTTATCTAATTATAAATGTAAATGATGCTTTCAAAAACAAGTTATTTAAATGAGAAACAATGCCTATTATAGAAAACTAGTTAATTAAAGGTTTGGTGAAAACTTAAAGAGATAATTTTCGTCCTTCCTGTTTCCCAAACAGGCAAATCTTGTGGCCGCCTTTGAGCAGAGTTTGCAGCTGATGACAACCCGGCTGCAGAGTCTGTCAATAACCCAGGAACAGAAGGTAACGTCACATCCGCACACATCCTAACACTAGGATGGCTGAAATGCAAAATGTAAATTTCCCCTCTGTGGGAAGATTAACGGTTCCTTTTTCGACACACAAACCTGTATTCCAGCTGCATTCCACCACTGTGCCTATATTATGAGCACTCAGCTAAGAGCGGGCAGGGTGGAGCTAACGTGGAGCGAGAAGACTTTGATCACAGCCTGCGGTTAGGAGTTGAATGTGGGTTACAGGCCCAGGCTGTAGTCCCATTGGCTGACTTCGTGTGAAAGGAAGGACAGAGGATCAATGAAAAACAACCTTCCCTTTAGGCTAAATGAAAAGGGCAAACAGCTAGCACATGCACTCACACCAAACATCACATTCCAGCACTCATCAGGCTTTGTATCTGTTTTGCTATGAATAAATTGATTAGCGCCCGAGGCAGTGTTTAGTGTGTGCATAAATGTGAGGAGTCTCTCTCAGTGCTTCATGCCTTGCTGCTCCCACTGAAAGACCCGTCTAGACCGATCCAGAAGAAGTCTTTGTTGTTTGTGCCAGCTGTGCACTGACCTGAGCAGCTCAGCCTGGAGCACAGGCTCTTTAACCTTGAGGAGATGGGCCGGGCTACTCTTTTTAGGGTGGAGTGGGATCTACTGTAGCACACATTAACAGCACAGAGAGGCTCTGTTCTTCTGGACTCTTTGTCCTTATGAACTGTTCACATTGTTACAGGGATCCAGCTGACCAGGTGTATGAGCTCATACTGTGGGTTTGAGTTTTAGTACATAACAGAACAATCAAAAAACATAACTCCTGCCCAAAATATAGGATCTGTTTTCCTCTCAAAATAAACCATTCATGTTTTTAAATCAAATCTAGATAAATGTGTATCACACATGTTATAATATAAATACATTGTGTGGGGAAATGCTACATTGCAATGTTAGACTGCAATACAATCATTTAAAACATTTATTTAAATAATGTAAATGAGCAATTTAGATAACTGGGTTAATAATTTAAGGATAATAAGTACTTAGAATAATCCAGAGGAAGTCTCTCAAAATACACTGCATTGAAGAGTAAAAAACTACTACTTTTTGATAATGAAAAGCGTAAATCTATTCTTCTTTATTTAAACGAAAAAGTGGTAGAGCTGCCACGCGGTTCTGACTTTTGCAAACAGATGCATGTATCCATCCTTCTCAAAATGACATGTCATCACTGACATTGATTACATTTCTTTTTGTAGGACTCAGAGCTGTCAGATCTGAGGGAGACCATCGAGGTTCTGAAAGTCAGGAACGATGAAGCCCAAGCTGTCATTCATGGAGCCTTAAACGCACCAGATAATATGAAAGGTTTGAGGATGAAACTGTTGGCTTTTCTCTTTTCTTCTGTCTTTATGGACACCTGACTGTGTCTCTGCACATTTGCCTTTTTTGATGTTGAGTTTTCTTGCCTCCCAGATGTGCGAATTCAACGTCAAAACTCATGTGAGAGCCTCGCCAGTCTCAACAGCTTGACCAGTATGTCGAGCGTGGGCAGCTTCAAGGATCAAGATGCAAAAAAGAAGAAGAAAAAGAGCTGGGTAAGAACATACACTGCAAATGAGGCAGAGTTTTATTCCCTCAGCATTGTGTTTGTCTATGCTCAGTTGACTCTCCTTTGTGATAACGACATGGTAGTAAGCATGACCAGTTTCTCCCTCCTCTGTGTCGTGTTATTTTCTGTTTTAGGTCTTTGAGGTGAGTGCAGTCATTGTCTCCCTTTAAAACCTCTTTACTCTCATAAAGCATTATGGAACTGCTAAAATTGAAATGCAATCATCAATAGCCATCCATCTCTGCTCATTGACTGCCTTAAAAACTGATTGTTGTGTGAAGATGAATATGAATGGGTGGCTGTAATTCAGTTAAAGCGGCTATCAGCAGACATGATGTTCCATCACACAAAATTAAATGTATTTATTGCCATCGTCAATCTATGTTTCTCTTTATTTACACCATGATTTATTGTGCATTTTGTTCACATTTTTCACAACCTTAACAATTACTGACCCCAGAGCTGCGTCCTAAATTTGCAAAAACAAATATACCTAATTAAACCTGACTGCAAAACAAGACTATAAAATTAAATGGATATTTTCTCATTTTGGGCATTATATTTATAAGTTTACTTCCAAATAGTTGATACCACTCTATTGTCTGTCCTTCGAATATGAAGTCAGTTAGCTTAGCTTAGCGTAAAGACTATAAGATGGGGAAAACAGCTAGCTTGGCTAAGTCCGAAGGTAACAAAATCACCTTACCACACATTTGATTAATCAGAAATTAAATGAACGAATGCAGATGTGATTCTGCTGGACATTTTTTTGTGTGCAAGCTAGCTGTTTCCTCCGGCATCCTGTGATTATGCGAAGCTAAGCTAATTGGCTAACATATTATACTCATCTCACTCAGAGCAAAAAAGTAAATAAGTGTTTCCAAAGATGACAAACTACTGATTCAATGTTGACCATGTGTGATCAACAAACATGTATGTATTGTTTTACCTCTTAAAGTAAGAGTTGCACTAATTAAAAGAATGTTAGTCAAATCTTATGACTCTCCTTTCTCCCTGCTTATCTCCACATGTGTAGCTGAGGAGCTCCTTCAACAAGGCCTTCAGCATTAAGAAAGGCGCCAAAACATACTCAGACATCGAGGAAATCGCCACCCCCGACTCCTCAGCTCCGAACTCTCCAAAAATGCTCCATGAGGGGGGAGAACAAGGAGAAAATCAGCTCTCATCCCTCAAAACCTCAATCTCTGCCACCTCTTGTGTGTAAGTACACAAACATTACACTGAGCTCAAAAGTGAGTTAGACAGTTAACCTTCATGTGTGTCTGACTGTTGAATGCTTTGTGTCCTCTTCAGGATCATGGAGACTACAGACGAAGGAGACAATGAGGAAACGGCAGTATCAGATCTACGCTCAGAACTCTGGGGGAAAGAGAGAGAACTAACAGATATCCGATTGGAAGCCTTGAGCTCTGCCCATCAACTGGAGCAGCTCCGCGAAGCCATGAACCATATGCAGGTTTGTTGTGGCTCTATGTGCATGTTAAGTTAGGTGTATTGCATATAAATGATAGTATACATTTTGAGTTCATACAACTTGAATTTAACGTTTTTTTCCTTCTGATGTCCTAGTCAACGGTAGAGAACCTGAAGGCGGAGAATGATCACTTGAAGACAGGCTCTGGTCCCACTTCTTCCACCTCACAGCCCTCAGGCCTAGCCTCTCTCCTTGGGCCCTCGCTGAGGCAGCCGATGAGCATGTCCCTCACCAAGTCCTTCAGCCTCAGTCTGAATGATTGTAAAGATCCAGGTAAGAGAAACACAAATTTCAGCTATTTCAGCTCACGTACAAGTATAAGTTATATTTTTATAATCCTTTCATCACTATTTTGCCTTTTTTTACCTTTCAGATGTTTCTCCAGTCGACACATTAAGTGTGTCCTCACTGCGGGATGAGGTGTGTGCACGTGTGCTTGTTTGCATAAGAGATCAAACAGAGGTAAACAGAAAATGTTTTATCACATTATATTCAATATATATATTTAAATCAAACAGCACTGAAATACTCCACCCTTCTCCTCTCTCTGTCTCTGTAGGACAGTAAGCAGCAGCAAGACTTCTATCTGGGCTCAGTACCGGTCAATATGAGGACTGATTGGTCCTGTCTCGACGCCCTTATAGTTAAAACCTTCAAGGTAAGTCAATGCTTGTCCCCTCTCACTGTGTCAACATGAGTGGTTCTAACAATTAACGTAGCTGTTATTAATAAATCAGACCTTACCTATTTTCTTTTTCTTTTTTTGCCAGGACTATCTAAGTCAAGTGGACCCAACTGCAAGCCTGGGTCTGTCCTCTGATTCGCTGCACATGTACAAGCTGACCCAGGGAGTGCAGAGGGTGATGGGAGGGGACAAACCTCAGGCCTCACCTTATCGTTGTCTCAGCAATGGTTCAGCTCAAATTCTTGTCACTTTGAAAGGTAAGTGAGTATCTCCGACTGATAGAAATAGCTAACGCTTTTATCCATAGCGACTTATGATTAGTGCAAAAACCATGTATCTTTATGTAGGCAATTTAAAAAAGATTATGGTTTATAAAGAATTGCACTTTATCTGTAAACAAAGGGTTAACATCTGAACATACATGTTTTATACATAACATTTAAACCCTGTAAATCAAATCATTTTGTCTGCCTCTCTCTAGGTCTCAGAGAGAAATGTGTTGACTCACTGGTTTTCGAGACTCTGATTCCTAAACCGATGATGATGCACTACATCAGCTTGCTGCTGAAGCACAGGCGTCTGGTTCTGTCTGGGCCCAGCGGGACTGGAAAGACTTATCTGGCTCAGCGCCTGGCCCACTACCTCCTGCAGCGCAGCCGCACAGACTTGTCTGAAGCCGACCATGAGACCTGCCTCCTCGGTAGCAGCGCTGCCGTCACTTTCAACATGCATCGTCAGTCACAGAAGGTAGCATCTTACTCAGGACTTTTTGATGTTATCTTGCTGTATATGGATTTGTAATCACAGGAAATTTGAATTCACTTGTATTTGCTCTCACAGGAGTTGCAGTTGTATCTGTCGGATCTTGCAAATCAGATAGACAGAGAGAGTGTTGGAGATCTGCCGCTGGTTGTTATTATAGATGACATTAGTGATCCAGCTAGCCTCACTGAGCTTGTCAACGGGGCGCTCACCTGCAAGTATCACAAATGGTGAGTAAGATCACACAGTTGCAGTATTTTATAAAGAGTTCAAATAAGATTTAATGAAAGTATATAACTTCTTTTGTTGATGTTTCAGTCCTTACATCATTGGGACAACCAATCAGCCTGCAAAGATGACCTCAAACCACAGTCTGCACCTCAGCTTCAGGTAAGCACACAGGCAGGAAAAAAGGTTTACATACATTGATACATTTTAAATACAAAAAGGAAGCTACCATGTGAATTAAATCAACATTTCATGCATATGACCACAGGATGGTAATTTTCTCCAACAATGTGGAACCTGCTAACGGCTTCCTGCTGAGGTACCTGCATCGTAAAGCTGTGGAAGCATACCAGGAGAAGGAGCAGGACTCCGCACGCCACCAGGCTCTCCTCCGCGTACTGGACTGGATCCCTCAGCTATGGTACCACCTCCACACCTTCCTGGAGAAACACAGCACTTCAGACTTCCTCATAGGTGAGAAACAGTGGACACAGGGTCAGTTAATGGTGTCATACTTAATATTTCTGCATTCAATTCTAAAAACATTCAAACAAACAAAGAGAAATTCATGCGTTTGACCATAAATTGTTTCTTTGGTCACATGTAGTTTGTGTATGCATCGGCCTTTTGGTTTTGAGAATCTGCCAGAAATGTGCATTTTATCTAGTTTAAGAATGCAACAGGCTCTTTTGTTATTCCTTTTTTTTGGGAGAGCCCTTATCTCAGAAAATAACATATTGTGCATAAAACAGAAAACATTCAAAATGGAGAACTAATGGATCTGGAACAGGAAATCACTGACCTTGAAATGCTGCCTTCCCCAGGTCCCTGCTTCTTCCTGTCATGCCCAGTGTCAGTGTCAGAGTTCAGGCAGTGGTTCATTGACCTGTGGAACCAATCCATCATACCGTACCTGCAAGAGGGAGCCAAAGATGGCATCAAGGTGAGCACACATACACATATCCTCCAAAGCGTAACAGTAGTGCCAACAACTCCAACTTGAATATATATATATATATATATACATGATGTTTTAAAATGTGTTTGTGTCTTAGGTGCACGGGCATAAGGCAGTATGGGAGGATCCAGTGGAGTGGGTGAGGGGGACTCTTCCTTGGCCCAATGCACAACAAGACCAGTCCAAGCTCTTTCACCTACCTCCCCCCAGCATAGGTCCAGCCAGTGAGGAAAAGAAGCCCCCCAAAGATACACCTCCACCCAGCACCCTGGAGTCAGATCCACTGGTAAGAGTGGAGGTTTTCTATTGATAGGGGGGACTAATTGAGGGCAGAGGAGGCATCGGTATGAGGAGTCAGATGTCAGTTGATCAGTCCATCAACAGCAAACTATTTAGGAAATATTTCTAAACCAAACCATTTTTTAGGGTTTTGCCGACCTTATATTACTGCTCACTGAAGACTACACTCCAATGTTGTCCAGACAGAAACACATGTCAAAAGGATAATGCATCTGATATTATTTAGCAGCACCTAATGAAAGTCAGATCAACTGAAGCTCCGCTCATTTACATTTGCTGTATGATGCCCTGCTTAATTAAAAAAATGGTAAAGATAAAAAACTGGCCATTCAGTTATTTGCCACAGGCTTAGTAAATATCCCGCTGAATGTGTAAACCTTTTTAAGTTAAGTATGCAAACATGCCAAAATCAGCTGTTATCATCCCCCCAAATGTGAGAGTAATCACTTTTAGCGGGTTTCTATCTGTTTAGATGTCCAAGGAAATTATTATGTGATGTTCACTATTTTCAGAAAAATGTACAAGCCAAACAGTTGCCTCAAAAATAATAGAAGGTTTTTTAATAGTTTCTTATTTGGCTTAATGACTCGGATGCATTCAAAGAAATAGTTAATCAATGCCAAACTTAATCTCTGTAAAAATAAAACTAATGATTAATCTGTCTCCTCCTGCCATCCAGATGGCCATGCTGCTGAAGCTCCAGGAGTCTGCGAACTACATCGAGTCTCCAGAGCGGGAAGGCTGTTTGGATCCCAGTCTGCAGGCGACACTCTGAAGATAACAAGCAACTGTCAGTCAATCTATGGGACTATGGAAGTTATTACGACTGACACATCGGGTGCAATACCGATGAGACTTTAAAGACTCAATTATTAACTTAATAGTTTGCTCAGTGAGCAGCTTCAACAATAAATGTAAAGGATCTATAGAGAGAGAGAGATTATGGACGAAGGGTTTGTTCTGCCCTGCTATCAGAAAGACAATTCAACTGCTATTATAGGAAGCTGTGATGATCATGACAGGGAAAGACATTGATTTGTCTCTTCTCTGCCTTCAATTTGTTCCAGATGGGATGCTGTTGACTCTGCAAGTGCATGGTAACCGGAATAGTATGATGCAAAATATTACTTATAATCCCATTAATCAGGACCCATTCTTTTCTTTACTTTCTATTTTGCCGCAACTTTCCCCACAAACTATTGGTGCTTACTGTTACTGGGTTTCTGTTAAGTCTTTACAAAGAAATCCACCTCAGAAGTACCTCTGATTTCTTCAAAAGTAGGATCATCACTCGACCACAGCCAAAAATGCACTTTATTTTGTACTTGTTGTAATTGGATTTTAGGAGGCTGTGTCAGTGACTGTGTATTCATGCAGTACAGTAGTAATTCCTATAGGTGGCAGCCTTTACTCCTGCCTCAGTGCTTTCCTGGTATGCTTTCTGATTTAACAAAGGTGCTTGATATAATTTAACACAATCTTTTTAGTTCAGCAATTCTGTCATTCATGGTTGTAATATCAAAACCGTGAAGCTGTAAGAGTTACATGCATGAGTGAATAATTAATAGAAATTATGATTTGGTTTTAGGGTCAGACTATAACGAATAAACATCAGTATCCACTGGTTTTCTACAGTAATATACAGAAAATAACTACAAAAACTGACAGTGGCCATACTCAACATACTGCATTGTAAACACACAGAAAAAAAACTGCTTGTTTATCTAGTGTGCCCAAACAGCCTACCATTTCTGGCTCTGCTTGCGTATACTCTGTATTTAGATATTGGTTTTAAAACACAAAATTCTCTTTTTTGTAGGATTTTATACTGACTCATCTTCCATTATCATTTGTATACAGCAACTATCAACTACCCTATTGGTATTACACTCACTGCAACACTGTTAATTCATCACCAAGGGCAAATGGAGAACATCATTAAAAAAACTGCCATCAGCAAAAAGGAATCTAGAAGTCCTTCCTCATTCGGTTTCCTCTATGCTTTTATAACATTTTTAAGGCCTTCCTTTTTCAAGAATTACTGTAAGAGTAAGGGCGGGGGGAAAGAAAGGTTGAAACTCATGTTTAAGTTGCCTCCTCCTGTTCCTTTCCTTTGTTTGTTTGCACATAATATATGTTAGAGTACTAAATTACAGAGAGTATTTATTGCTCACATCTTGACTGTTCTTGTGATAAAGGAAGAAAGCATAAAACAACGTTTAAGAGGAAGAAACATATGTATTACAGATATTCTTAAACCTATCATCCCTCTGCCCCTTTGACTTTGAAGTACCTCAGACTGCCATATTATGTCCGGATGTTCCTCTACTCTCCAAACAGGGTGCTGGTGGAAAGTAGAGACATGATGCCTAAGTCTATCTGTGCCTGAAACACTATTTGGCCTCGAGCTGCTTTCGAGCAGCTTTAATCTACCACACGGAAGCCTCGATTTAGAGGAAATGTCGCCACTTCCTCTTATCTACTCTGATGTCACTTTAATGTTGCCACCATGAGGCGCACATTTTGAGGGAAAGTGGGTTATCGATTTTGACCTTTGGCTGGTAGTCACAGTGAAAGCTGTTTGTTAAAATGATATCTTTGTAGTCTGCAATTGATGAGAATGTGTATCATGACTGGACTGCTTTTGTGCCATTCGACACCATTTTAAATGTGTGACATCTTTGTGGAGTTGCCTGAGAGTTAGAAGCTGTGTAAGAACAGATATAAGCCTGGGGATGTAATGTTGAGCATGTATCCCTGTTGTTTTCCCAAAGTTTTTTTTCATTGGACCTACCTACACTTACCCTGTCCTGGGAGGGATTTTTATTAACTGGATTGCTTCCTCTTTCCACATAATTTGTAAGAGCAGATTTGTTTTTCTTATGCAAATATTTGTAAATGTTTCTTCTTCTTTTATACATGACATCACATTGTAAACACTGTAAATAGTCAGTGCATCTGCGACAACAATCACTAAAACGTGTAGAGATCTAAGAGAAGGCATGGCCCCTGTATGCAGAAAACGAGAATCCTCTGTTGTTTTATTGTCTTCCTTTAGGGGGAAGGTGCACTGGGCTTAAGAGGGGGCCTAACCATGGTTGTATGGCATGTCTCTATAAACACATCAAAATCCCATATGTCTAACATTGAGCAATGGACACAATAAAGTCATGCGATTCTTCACATCACTACCAGTCTTGCCTGTGTTTATCCACCAGTTATCCACCAGGGGACACTAATAATCCTGTGTGTGTGATCATTTAATTAGGCTGTATGAGCATTGTATTATAATAAAATGAGCATTTGGTAACATTATTATAGCAACATTTTATTTGACAGTAATTAAATGTACATTTTATTCTAAATGAACTCGAAACATATTCATTTTTAAAACAAGCCAGGGTTTGTCCTGCCTGCCTAGGTCATGGAATCCTTAACAGAGAAGAGTATGTGACTGAAGTAGGGAGGGGATATTAAAACTCAGGATGGGTGGAGTTGTCTACAAGCCCCCCAACCCTGACGCTATATATATTAGTGAACATCCCCCTAGCCCCTTAATACAGAGGACTATCCATCAGCACGATGCCAGGCAAACCTGCACCCATGAAGAAGTCCCCAGCTAAGAAGGCGGCCGAAAAGGCACCTGAGCCCGCCCCAGAGCCTGCACCGGCTCGGGTAGAGGCTCCACCTGCTGAGGCTCCACCTGTGGACGCTGCTCCGGCAGTCAAGGGAGAGGCAGCAGCCCCCGCCGCAGAGACCCCTGCAGCTGCTGAAGGAGTTGCTCCAGGTACCCTGCTGGGACCTTAAACACGATGATAACTGCGGAATCACACCTGACATAAGATGCTAAGTGCTAAACCAACGTTAATTCTACTAATTTAAGATAGGAAAGTTGAGCTCACGGCCTAAAAGCGTTAATCGACTGTGAATAATATTATGTATCTGCTAGTGACTGAATTACTACTTGTTTACAACTTAACATTTACGAGCACAGATGCTAAAGCTAATCATTGTTTGTGTTTTACTGCACAAATAACAAGGCAGAGAATATAATACAGTTAATTAAAAAAAGTAAAACCCGCGCAAGGGACAACAACTAACAGAAAGGTATTCACAAGACAAGCGTAAAGAAGAAATGAATCAACGTGAAGTATTGATATTGGGCTTTCAGAATTTCACATTTAACTTTATTTTTGTTTCATAGTATCTCGGTGAGATATTTAGCAAATATATGAATAGTTTGAAAAGAAACTTGATGAAAAAACAGAAGGTGCTAGTTTTCTGCAAAAAAAAAAGAGAAAATGTACGATTGTAATTTCTGAGTTACAAGAAATAGTCGGCAAATATTAAATTCCAACCTTTTGCGTCAACAGTCACCACACAGTTAAATCACTTTAATCTTTTTCAAATGATCTCCTTTAACAATTTTTGTGGAAACTGATCATCTGGATGAATGCATTGTGCAAACCCATGGTGACTGCTTTCCTCATAACAAATCTCTAGTCCTTTGACCCCTGATGATCATCTCTTGAGTCTAACTCACTGCACATGCAGCAATGTGTTGAGACACCAGTCACAACTCTCAAGACAGGGGGGTGCTGCAGCTCTCATCACTCTTAAACCTAGACTGGTACTTGTTGAAATGTCGCCATCATTCGCGGGGCATCTTGAATATTCTCAGAGTCTTGCATCCCTAATTAGGCATAAAGATTGCTGACTCCGAATGCTGGTTATCAGTGATTGATGCTTCGCAAATGAGGACAATATTGAACCTTTAGAAAACTGGAAATAAACACTTTCCCAAACTTTGAGGAGAGAAAAATACCTATAACGACATTAATGAATTGTCCTCCTGGATCTTCTGTTAATGTCTTTACCGGCAAACATAGCATCTAATACACTTGTGTTATTAATGACCTTTTTCTGGCCATTCATTTCAATAAAACATTTTTTTGCATCCTGCGAGAAGTAAAGGAACAAGTAGCAGTACAAATTGCATGAGACATACATCAATGGTGGATGTTGTCGAGTGACTGGTACTGCTGCTTGCTAACCTAAACATGTAACCCCTAACTTCAGCTGATGCCATAGCCACTGAGGAAGGAGCTCACTCGACGACTCCTACTGAGGGTAAACACATATCACAGGCGGTCCACACACACAAGCTGTAGTGCATTGAGTGTGTGATGGTGTCCCACTGTGCTCTACATATGGTGTGTATGTTTCTTACTTTGGATCGTTATGTTTACATGGTATTTTTTTCTGTCAACTTTGTCATGTGTAAGTGTTCCTATTTGAAATCTGTGTCCTTTTAACCTACTCAACCTGTGAGGTTTCTCTCTATGGTTATGTGATGATCTTCTGCTGTGTGACTCCAAAATGTGTCAGTTTTTGGTAGCTAAAGCCTTCTGTTCTTGTCACTAGTGCTTGCTTCAGTGGAGTGTCTCTTGATTTTTTTTTATTGACTCGAAACTGATTGATTTCCTGCATGAGTCATACAAGGCACTAATTGGCTTTTTTAATGACATTTTAATGCTAGCTGCTGAAGAAGGTGCTGCTGCTGCTCCTGCTGCAGACGCTCCTGCTGCAGACGCTCCTGATGCAGATGCTCCTGCTGCAGATGCTCCTGCTGCATATGTTCCAGCTGCAGATGCTTCTGCTGCAGATGCTTCCACTCCAGATGCTTCCGCTGCAGATTCTCTTGCTGCAGATTTTCCTGCTGCAGATGATACCACAGATGGTAAACATGAATAACCAAAGAGACAACAGCACTACAAATCCACCACAAAATCCACTGCTTTATTGAAATCTCATCGAACAAGTGCTACGCTTCCCCCAGATGTGATGACCAGTGGATCCCTAACAACTTTTCTTTTTTGTTAAAGTCTGAAGCGATTTGCAGGTTGAATACTCACTAAATGGGAAATATGCTCTTGATGTTTATCTTTATTTCTGTTCCTTGTCTCTAAACCTCATTAACCTCCTGCTCATTTGATGTTAGCTGCTCCAGCTGAAGCCGCTGTAGTTGAGAAGCCACCAAAGGCCCTGACAGCCCCGCATCCTGCAGGTAACACCAACATTTATGCTTGTGCACAATTCTATGTAGCATATAACTACCAAATTATTATTTTTTTTAAGCAAAAATGCCACAAAACTCACCCTAAATGATAATTCTGTTAATCGAGACAAGTATCTGCAGGTTCTAGATAAACAGCTCTATGCATAATCATACTATAGAATGCCGGCATTTAAAAAAATGTTATCTTACTTTAATAATCTTACTTTCTACTTCAATCTATACTTATTCTAAACTGTTTCAACCCTCTTTCAGTCCCAACCAGTGCTCCTCTTAACGTATCTGTGGATGATTTGAACGAGACCAGCCTCACCATTAAATGGAACGAGCCACAGACCATCGGAGACTCTGGCCTGGATGGATACACCATCGAGTACTGCAAGGATGGAAGTAAGTCTGTGTATGTGTGTGTGTGTGTGTGTGTGTGTGTGTGTGTGTGTGTGTGTGTGTATGTATGTGAGGCTGCACCTGTCCCCAGAGTGTCAGAGGGCAGATAGACTCATAGCCGTGTCCAGACCGTATACGGCAGGCAGCATTTCACTGGCTGTCACTGTATCTCCTCACACCGCTTTTAGAAGTGCTCGTTTGCTCAGATGACAGCATGCCTTCTGAGATTTCAACATGGAAGCTAAAGTGTACTCCTTATGGGCAGGTTGTTTGTATACTTTTGTCGACTGGTGATAAAGCAATTAACATGCCCCATTAAAGGATGTTTTACAATTTTGAAATAGAAAAAAATTCTAGGTAAAATTAAGAAAATATGTTGGCATCAAGGTGTTATTACATGTATGCTTAGATCAAACCAAACTGAAAACATACTTAAAGAATAACTGTGTTTCCCTGCAGCAACAGACTGGGTTGCAGCTCAAAAGGAGCTGACCACCGCTAACCGCTTATGCATCCATAATCTGACAACTGGTGACCTGCTGCATGTGCGCGTGGTGGCTGTCAACCCCGGCGGCCGCAGTGAGCCTGGTACACTTGCTCAGCCTGTGCCCATCCATGAGATTGCTGGTAAGTAGCAACCAATGTTTCACAAACTGCACTTACAGAGAAGTATTGCCCCAGCTGTAATGGTGACCTATCTTCTATTTGTGGGGTAAAGCAAGCAATGATTTTGGATCCCTCTACAAATTCATTACAGATTTTCCCTCACCAATAGTGTATCAAATTTTCACATTTCACTGATGTAAACATCAACAACAACAAACAACAACAATTTTTAAAAGCTCTGTCCACAGCCTCTTTATCAGTAGCTCCCTGGTGTTTGTAACTTATGGCCCATCCACAAAGTGATCATGTGGCAGGCGGCGAGCTAGAAGTTGTAGTAACTGCCAAGTGCCTAAGATGGACTGCACAGACGTATGCACATAAATCCCACAGGTGCAGACAAGCCCTATCATTAGCTGTAAATCATGCCTACACTTAACACGCACCTTCAGTCATATGTTTGACACCACAAATAAGAAGGTCAAGCACTCTAAGTTCTGACACATTTTCCTTTAAAGAAAATCAGTAGTGACAGTTTAACAAGAATAATACATAATGGTAGTTTATATAATTAGCACTTGTGTTTCACAAACAATATAAAATATATAACTAAACATGGAAACATTTGAATTGAAAAGCAAGAGAAAAATGAGGAAATGTCAAAACACATTTATATAATATGTTTTTCACCAGTATAAATAAAAATGATGTCAGAACCATAATTTGTATTTTATATGACAGGACGAGCGTTAGTTGACAGGTTAATGTTTAAATGCATAAATGTATGTACATATTAGGAACAAACAATAAAACTTGACCTAATAAAATCACTCGATCCAGACCATGATAACCATTTCATCTTCTAGTATTCAGGATCTGTTGCACGGCTGCATAAAGCCTTAAACATGCCACAGTGTTTAAGTGTCTGCTCTGAAATGGTTCTGCTGCATCTCTCCTGAAGTTGATTTAATGGAAGACTGAGTCAGGACAGTAAAACGTTAGGCTAATGAGCCATCTGGCAGCGATATTTTTTGTTTTACTTCAACCCTGTCAGTGTGACCCCACTGTCAAGTTTTCACCTAAATTTATAGCGGTAGCTGTAGCTGTCGCGTGGTCTCTTTATGTCTTACAATAAAAGACATTCTTGAGTTCTCATTATGTCCTTTTAAAAATTCACTTCAAAATCACTGTAATGAGATGAGAGATATTTGCCAATCTCTCTAAAAAGGTCTGTGTAAAAAAGTGCAGCTAATGGCTTCAAAACACACATGGAGCCTCCTGTAATGTCACCTTTACTGTCTGTCATTGAGAGTAAAAATGCCCAAAAAATAACTAAAGTGACCCTGTTAACCTCCTCTTTCCTTGTTAAAGCTGAAGTTAGTTTTGTTACTGGAGCCATATATTTCCATCAGCGCTAACAGACATAGTAACATTGACGTAGTGCAGCAGACCTGATCTCACATGCCCCAGTTATCCACTTTCAGAAGGGCAGCTCTCTGTCCCTGAGGATATTTTCTGGTTGTGGTTCCAACTGCGGCGGATAAACAGGAAACTTAAGTGGAGAAATGCAGTCATGGCATCTGAACTGCTGGTCAACTGAGGGGAGCGACACATGAGCCTAATTAATGGATTCAGGGTGGCTTGTTGGGGGGGTTAATTCAGCTGTGTGTCACAGACAGACTATCCTGAACAGGCACCCATCTCCATGTACACGCTTCTTATAGAGACACACTGTCCTGTATGTACTGAAAGCCCCCCGCAAAGACACTTTATCCAGAGACAAAGACAGATTACAGATTGTTTGCAGGAGGCCTTGCTGGCCGTTGGATGCTGTAATTCCAGCAACACTTCCGGGCATTGCTGGGAAGTGTGCTGATTAGCAGGGATTACTGTTTGAGCCAAATCTGGAGGCTGACCTGATCCTTGTGGGGAGCAGTGGGTTTCAGAAGCCGGATCTCAGCCTGTGCAGTGATATGGTGACAAATGTTGGGACGAGGAAGATGAAACACAGTATGCAAGAAAACTCGTTAGAAGGGGACTAGAAAGTTGTATATGACATCATTTTTTGTGGAGATACAGAATCTAGAGCGGGGTGAACAAGTTAATAGAGGTCAGCTGCTTGGTTTTATGTATCTCGTAAGCCCAAAGAGCTTTCCAAATATTTGCTGCTTACGCAGAAACATGCATCTCGCCGTCCCTGATACTTAGCACCCTGCCATCCAGAATACTGGAAATGTAAATGACTCCAGTCCCAAACACGATGCAATTGCATCTATTTTATTTTATCCACAGTACTGCAAGTAACCAGCAGTTTCCACAAATAATTTGGTTGTCTACAGTTTACAATCTGTTGTGCTTTAGGTGTTTTTGAATGTGATGTGTTTGATCACTCCAATCAGTTTGGAAGTGATGACATTTTCCTGCTGCTTTTCTGTGCAGGACACGGGGGAACACATGTGGGGGTTTATCTGAGTTTCTCGTCACCTTAGCTATTTTAAGAGCTACTGGATGCTGGATCTTCCTCTTTTGCACCTCTCTGCACAGAGACTCTACTTTCTCCTGTCCTACTCCATTTCTTTCAGCTAGATTTTCTATCTATGACCACTCAAAATCATCAATAATACTGGGACATTCATTTATTTTTGATTGAAAATAACCACACGGATGTAGACTCTTGGATGTAGTGTCTGTAAAATGTTAAAAACTAGTGGGGAAATTGTCCTTCAGAGCCGAAAGATGTTAACTTTCATAACATTATTTATTTGGCATCAAAAAGCAGAAAAAGTTGAATTTTCAAAGCTTTAACCAGAGAGAGAGGCACTTTTGTTTGAAATTTGAGTGATGAATTGGAAATTGAAAAGCATTTTCTGTTTATTGATAAACTGATCATTGGAAATCCAAAACAGATTTACTATCAAAACAATTAAAATAGATTTTTTTTAAAACAAGTTTGTATCCTGTATTGACTAATGAGATTAATTCGAGCTCTTTTAGTCGTGTTCTCTTGTCAGCTTTGCTTCATAGTGTCTGGTCTATTTATGTCTTGTTGACCTGTTTTACAAGACCCCACTTTGAAGGCACAACATTGAAGTGGACATATCACTTTGTCTACATTGCCTGCTGGTAATGTTAGCCTAGGTGGTTAAGTGGATGATTGATTGATTTAGGTGTCCTAATTATGTCACTATTAAAAGTTAATCAAAACTAATTATGGACGATGCCGTGGATAAACATATCTTGTTTTTCAGAACGTCCCAAGATCCGCATGCCACGTGCTCTCAGAGCCTGCTGTGTCAGGAAGGTTGGAGAGCAGATCAACCTCGTCATCCCCTTTCTTGTAAGCAAGCATGTATAAACCTGTATGATTAACATGTACAGAAAACTCTACCGTTTTTACATCTCATCTTCTCTTTTTCAACCCCTCAGGGAAAGCCCAAACCTGTGGTGTCCTGGCTTAAAGACGGAAAGCCATTGGACACAAAGAGGGTCAACATCAGGAACAGTGACAAGGACAGCATCCTTTTTATCCGCTCTGCAGAGAGGGATGACTCTGGTGTTTACGAGATGTCGGTCAAAGTGGACAGCTTTGAAGACAAATCCGCCATCGTCCTTCAGATTGTGGGTTAGTCGCACATGCTTAAGTTTACACACCAACAACACATGGGGGCACATGTGAGTGCTTGGGACAGGTGTAAATGTGGAATTATTTCAGACCTCCCCGTTGAATCTACTCAGCAAGTCATGCTACTAGCTTGTTGAAGACCCGTGACTCACTCCAAGAAATGTTAAGCACATCACACCTCTAACAATGATGTCCTTTGACCCTTGCTGTAAGCTGCTACTGTTAAAATGTTTCGCCCCATGTTAGAGGCATTAGCATCCACATATATGGTTTAATTTTGATCTGGGGAGCAAACACCTTTTGTGCTTTGAGGAGAATGTAATCTATTGTAAATGTCTCCTCAGAGCGGCCTAGCAATCCTACCAGTATGAAGCTGGTGGACTCCTGGGGCTTCAACGCAGCACTGGAATGGACCCCTCCCAAGGACAATGGCAACACAGAGATCACTGGATACACCGTCCAGAAGTCCGACAGGAAGACCGGGGTATGGAAGATGTGAACATACAAGTACATAGGAAGCAGAAATAAAACTGATTCATATTAGACACAAAGAGTTTAACTTGTAAAGTTACAAGTTCGGTTCATGCTGTGTTAAACTGGACGCCTGTTTTGTCTCCACCTGCAGGAATGGTTCTCAGTGCTGGAGCACTACCACAGGCTTAATGCCACCATCTCAGACCTCATCATGGGCAACTCATACATCTTCAGAGTGTTCGCTGAAAACCAAGTGGGCATCAGTGAGACAAGCGCTGTCACCAAGGGGGTTGCCACAATCCATAAAACAGGTGATCTTCTTCGTTCAATCCTTAATTCTTCATAGGGAAGCATGTCGACATGATGGATAATTTAGTGACAAGGCTGCAGTAGAGGTGTCTACTTTAAGGAGCTGCAGTAAGTGGGAAAGAGTCTATAGTGTGTGTGTGTGTGTGTGTGTGTGTGTGTGTGTGTGTGTGTGTTTAAAGCGCAGACGTGAGGAGTGGAAATGGCTTTGGCACTGCTTCAATCGTGTGGGTAGGTCTCTTGGCTAGTGTCCAGCAACCACTGAAATAACTTTTAAGAGGCTCTGACAACATTAAGACAGCTGGCGGAGCAAATGTTACTCTTCCCGTGTCTGTCCTCGCTCTCTCACTTTTGATAATTGAGCCACTACTTCTTTGAATTTTCGTGTAAACAACTTAGTTAGACACTATAAAGGCTTTCTAGGTCTGAAAATGTGTGCTGTTGTCCCTGCATTTGTATGATTATCCCTTTTAGTGATGTCAGAATTGGTCATTTAAATAAATAAAATGTAAATAAAAGGAATTATTTAAAAAAGGAAAACCTAAATACAATAAAATCGATTGTATTTTTCTTTTATCTGTTCACAGGTATTTCCTACAAGCCTCCCGAGTACCAAGAGCGCGACTACAGCGAGGCCCCGAAGTTCACCACCCCCCTCAGTGACCGTTCTGCCACGGTGGGGTACACCACCAAGCTGCTGTGCTCAGTCCGTGGAAGCCCCAGGGTCAGACACTCACGCACAAACTGCTTGTACACACACTGCAGGTTTCCTAGAAGCCCATTGATCCCTCTGCATCATTCCAATGACTCTTACTGTACCCTTTCCAGGTTATTCTGCAGTTCATGTTTCCACCACATATAGTATCTCTTATCATTGTGTCATGTCTTGAATCAGTGACATTTCTAGTAGTCCTGACTGATAACTAATGCCAACAGATAGTATTTTAACATAGAGAGGAAAGGGTGAAGAAACATCTTTATGTATTGTTTTTATTTTTTCTTGTTTTACATTTTGTAGGAAGTAGCCTTATTTTCCCCTGATACAACATGAGATATTTCATAGTTAGATTTTCAAAGGTTGTTTGAGGATCTTCGATAATTAAAGCATGTGAAACTTCACATGAGTTATTAAGGTCGCTGCTATCAAGATCCCTATAGATGTGGGGCAGGGCTTGCACTGGTATGTCTATGTGAAGCTTCAGTATGTCTCTAACTGTTCTTGGCGGCTGCTGTTCTGGTTAAACATATCTTTACAGTTCTCTGCCTGACGCAGACGGCTTAGATGGCTAGCCGTGGTGGAAATGCATCCTAGCTGTCCTTGACTTCTCAGCAAGGACAGCAGTGGTTGAACTGCCTGTAAATGTATATTTGACTAATCTAACACAACCTGATATAGAGTCATGCCAATTAGCTGTGAATTCTGAAATGTAAAGGATTGTTGGTCAAGTCCTAATTTGACTTGGAGATTATTGCATGGAACAGCTTGGTTCTGGTTCTAAAGCTTTGCAGGAGTTGGCTGGTTTGTGAATCTGGACCTGCAGGCTGCCCAGAGGCAGAGACTTAGTTTGTAAGTAGTTTGTACTTCTTCATCACCAGTAACTATGTCATTCGTCAAATGTTGATTCTGGATAAAGACAGATAAACTCTCTCTGTCAATATACTGTAGCATACACTGAGGAGTTTATTACTTAGATTGACTAATTGAGCCATCAACACTGATTGGACATCTAATATAAAGGTGTCAAATATCTCCTCTAAGTGTCTGTTCTTGTGGACTAGCAGTTAACTGAGTCGTGGCAGCTGTGTGTTCAAACACATCCACTGATCATCTTTAGGGGCACATAGGAAGAGAGGCATCCAATACCTCATTAATACAAGAGAGCAACATATTTGTAATGTCACTAAGCCACCTAATTACATATAATTACAAACATTTCAGTTACATTTTTCTCTCTAAAATCTAGTAATTGCACACGCCCTGATAACCATCAGCTTTAATACTGTTAAATGAGGTCCTTTTAACCCTATTTTCTTCAAATAGCTTCTGTCAATCAAATGATTTCACACTTTGGGCACTTGTGTTATAATGTGTTTATGAGCTCTGGCTGAAATTCAGAGCCCATAAGTGCTGCAGAGGCAGGTCTAGCAGAAAGGCATTTATAGTGATAAGTTGTCATGCCGTCTCTGATAAAGAGCTGCCTGTCACATACCAAGGCAGAGACTCCATGTGAAGCTGGTCAAGATAATGGAGAGAGGACAGATAAACAGGGAGGACAAAAAAGAGACAATGATAAGATCGTGTTGTTCTGTAATGGCTAAGTAGAAATGTCGCTGTATCACAGAAGGTACTATTTCTGCCATCCATCCAGACTGCAGCACTGTTATCAGTATGGATGACTATCCACACACAAGGATGCCCCAAGATAGAAATATGATGGCATAGGAAAGAGATAGAGGAAGAGGAAATATTGAGAGCAGGAGAGAGGAGTCGATGGATTTGCATTGTTTTTACCTCCATTTTTGTATTTGTTCAAAAGCAAAGTAAGCCTGGCAGCTGGTATTTTTATTAGGGTTCATCCTCTGGGGATCATTAATATTTGTGCCAAAAGTTGTTTGGATATTTTAGTCTGATGGACAGACGGCAGACACAACTGACCTATATTACGATCCAGAGAGAAGCGCCGCTAGCTGGGCGAAAAATGCATTACATCCATTCAATAAATCATCATGCCTTTGCAGGCTGAGGCCTTATTCCATGAGTTGATGCATTGATGCGCTTAACTAAACTATGATTTTATTTCATCATATATTTTAGAGTTGAACCCCCAACTGTTCCCCTCGTGTAGCACATGCAGCTCTGCCAAGATAAACAACAGTACCAGCATTACCATGTGTTTGAGATATTGGTTTGCAACAACATCAGAAACATCAACATCAGCTTCTCCCCGCTGCCAAATCTCAAATATTCAGTACAAGGTGTGATGCTCAGGAGGAAACAGTCCACTCATTTTCATCACTCTGGGAAATGGAGATGGAGAAATCACTACAGACAACTCTCATTTTCCCTAAGCAGTGTCGGCCCAGCTTATTTGAATCAAAACTAAGTTATAGTTAATAAAGATAAGTTTGAAGTTGCTTTACGATGACCCTGCACCTCTACATCCTGGTACTTCTGTGAATAACTTCAAACTTTCAAATAAAGACGTAAATTCAATTTAGTATTCAACTTCAGATTTAGAAATCTGCTAAAAATGAGAGAATAACCTACTTACTCACAGACTGGTTGACCTTCTTTACCATATAAATTCACGTCAGTTAGCAAATCTTCTTAAAATAGAGGAAACTTCAGAGAAGGTGTCGTCAGCAGCAACGAAGAACTAAATATGTTTTGCACATCGGTGAGGAAGGAATGAAACAAACTCTTCTGAATGCATCGGCTGACCTGAAATCTTATAGGCAGAGTCATACTGCATGAAGCTGGATCGTGAGGAAATCCATGCATGTCACTGAAGCCCAGAGAGGCACATACTTGGGGAGAATTATATTACTCCCATATTACTACCCAACTGTCACACTCAGCACAGACCCTATGAGCTGGCTGGAAGACATTTTGACAACAGACTGAAAGACCTGTTTACTCCATGTTGAATTATGACAAAGCAGTCCTGATTAATAGGTCAGGACTGCTTTACAATTGCATCAATAGCCAATAAACAAAAGCCTTGTTTTTGTTTGCTTTATTGTAGCTTTATACTGTGTACTGTAGTTAATAAATGTCTCCCCTCGTCTTCTCAGCCTAAGATCGAGTGGTTGAAAAATCAGATGATCATCGGTGATGACCCCAAGTATCGTAAGCTCACTAACCAGGGTATCTGCTGCCTGGAGATCCGTAAGCCGGGCAACTTTGATGGCGGCATATACACCTGCAGAGCCAAGAACCCCCAGGGAGAGGCCATCGTCTCCTGCAAGCTGGAGGTCAAACGTACGTATCCACACACAAATGAAGGACGATGTAGATACAATCCGAATCTATTGAGGTTTAATATTCTCTTTAAAGGGATTATTTAACAGAAGGAAATACACTCATTATATTCCCTGCCAACATAGTAGAAGACACAACAGTCATGTGCGCTAATTTTAAATCTAAAACCAGCAGCTGTATAGTTTTGCATTAGGACAACTGATGTCAAATGTTCACTAAGTGACAAAATGTCAAACAGTGTCTAAAATGTGTCTCATTTGCAGAATCTATTATTGGTACTAGTTGATGATTCCAGCTTCCACACGTCCAATTTATAACTGCAATAACCACAACTTAATTCAATTTTAAATATAAATAAACTGTATACTCCTGTCCCTACAGATATTATCCTGCCACAGGCTAGCAAGTAGAAGGAGAAATAAACCACAACCTCCAGAGGTAAGGCACAAAGACGAATATCCACTCCTGTGCAACAGAGTCTGAGAATACTCCGCAAACATGCCACTAGTTGAAGCACGTTCAATCATTATATATCTTTATAACTTAAATCATGTGTTACTATTCACAGTGCTCATTACTGCTTTCATGCATGTATGACATTTCTTATTTGTATTGTTTTGATCTCAAAACTACTTGCAATTCATTTGTCCTTCCTGCTTGCCCTCTTCTGTATTTTTAATGTGTGCGAGCCAACTTCTCCTCCCTCCTCTCCACCTTCCTCCTCTGTAAATCCTGTTCTGGATGTTGCGAAACCTTCTTTTGGATGTGGTAATGTGGCAGAGATTATTATCAGTCAAAGAGAAATACCAAATTTGCTGTTTTTACGGTGTTAACATTTCTATTTATATGCTCACTCTTAGACAGCCACATTTGGGTTTTGGTATTGCCACTTTGATGTAAGCTGTTCAAATGCTCCAGTGGTGTAGCCTTTCACTGAGTGCCAGGAGGCTTTGCTCACAGTGTCATTTCAACTGCTGACAAGGGAAGCCTTATTAAAGTGTGAAAAAGACATGGAGTGGTGGGAGAGGATGGCCACAGGTAAAACAGACAAAGCGAAGGAACAAGGGAGAAGGCATTGGAGCATTAAAGTGATGAGACAGATAACATGTTGAAGGATGCCCAGGACGGTTGAAGGTTCTTAAAGAGTGAAGGATAATGGTTTTATCTTTGTGTAAAGGACATACCACAGGTGCTTCTTACAGCTCTGTGAAACACTATCTCTTTCCATGCCTGTTGTACATTGGAAATATGTTAGCAAGACTCTAATTAAATTTATAATATTTTTTAGATTGCTCATATCGTGCCTCTGTCTTCTGTCTCTTTGTTTCTCCTCTCAACCTACCGACCAACACTTAAGTATAAATTGACTTGACTACAAGGGGGGTAATATGTGTTTCCTTTAAGTAGATATGAGTTTAAACTGTACAGTATAAACAGTCATGTGTATAAGAGATGTCTGGTTTAAATTTCATTGCACCTTAGAATTAAGTTGAACGTTTTGATAGATAAGGCTGGTGATATTCTGTTAGATTTGGAGGTTTAATTGTTATTTCACTGCAGCTTGATGGGTTGACTTATAATAAACTACATTTTTCTTTACAAAAAACAAAAATGGTATTTATAATACAAGGGAATAAGTTTTATCATGCTTTGCTTCACAGGCAATATTTTCATTTAACCTCAAATATAGGGCCTCAATTCGTTCTCTCGATATCAGCAAATAAACCGATGCAGTTGTTATGCTACATGTCCCCTACAAAGATGACCTTCAGTGCAGTCAGGGACACGTGTGTTCACACTATAATGCGAATAGGTTCACATGCCTGCTTGACCACCCCCACTGTGGCTCAAGTGATCAAATCTTAATGCATCGTTGTTGTGGATGGATGCATTCACACCTGTATTTACAGCTGTCCACTTCTGATCACGTTACCGAAGACGCACTTTCATGCCAAGTGTAAACTGCGGCGTATACATGACATGATCACGTTTGTGAGTGTCAGTCCCATTAGGAACAGCCTTACATGGGAGGGCCCCTCAAGGGGAAAAGGAGAGGGGTTACGCAGCGTGCGCCCTTGGGTGGGGGTGAGGGGTGATGTCAGCCAGGACTCCGCAGCTTCTAAAAGTTACTACAGATGATTTGGCACACAGCCAAACTCCTCACATTACTGCAAGTCAACAGCAAGAGTGGAGTGTTGTGAGAAAAAGGGAGAAAGGGCTAAGAGGGCAGAAACCCAGCCAGATTGTCTCTCTATCACACACACACACACACACACACACACACACACACACACACACACACACACACACACACACACACACACACACACACACACACACACACACTCCTGTCTGAAGTGATTTTTAACACCCCATGACCCCATTTAACTCTCTTCTTCCTTTAATTGTGTTTCCACCAGTGTCTTTAAAGGACTAGCAGAAGTCCAGGTCTTATGTTTTATGGTGAGTGTACATGTCTATATGTGCTTGTGTGTCTGTGTGTGTGTTTGTGTGTATATCCCTCTAACCCTTTCTGTGTGTTTCTCTTATCTTGTTCAGAATGTTTGAGGAGGTGATAGAAAGCCATGGCTGCCTCTGCAGCAGTGTGTATATAATGAAGAAAGGGACAGAACAACATACCAACATCTCCATATCTATTTCCAACCCCACCCATCCTGACTCACCCACTCCTCCCAGTATTCGGGGAAGACCCACATTGCACAACCCATCCCAGTTGGCCAATTGTTGTATGTTATTTAAGTAGGTGACATGTGTGTAAGGCTATATTTAAAATTATTTCTGCCTGTGTCCATCTGCTGTTTGTTACAGTATGTATATCTTTAAATACATATATATGTACTACTCAATAAAACAGTGAATCCTTAGACATGCTACTGCAATGGCTGTATGGATGTTTAATAAAGAAAATGATTTTACTTTTTTTAATGTGGATTTCTAACAACATTTCACACAGTGTTACACTTACTTTTAGGATGGATACAATGTTGCTAAACAATTGATTTGGGGCTTTCAAGGGGTATCAAGGTGCCATTGTGATTGTGTGGATAGATCCGGTGTCTGTGAATGGAATGATTAATGGGTTATTTTTGCCTAAATCATTGCCACATGAGAAAAACGGCAACATCTGTGCCATTACACTAAAGGCATAATAGAGGATGTAAAAATATAGTTTGATATCTCTCAATCTCTGTACATTTTAACCCACCAAACGTATATGCATGCCTTATGCCGTTTTTTGTGCAATTTGGGTAAACTGACTAGGGATGCAAATTATCGATTAATTCATTAATCATTAGTTGATTGACCTTATCGATCGATTAACGATTAACTGATATAAACGGCTTTTTTCCTGAGAATGTACATTTCTCAGTGTATCAATAGTGTCTTTAACATTAAAAGCTAAATATTGCTTATTTACTGAATAAAAATGCATGCTATATTGCACAATTGATGTTTTATTGTACCAGTTAGGATAATGTGCAGATAATGGCATTTATGTAGTTTAACAAAATACATTAAGCACAGAAAATTAAAATACATAACAAAATAATTGTGCACTGGCTCACCTGTCGCATGTGAAACATTAAGCAAAATAAAATTAATTTTAAATAGAAATCTAAACAATATGGGTAGGCCTAGCCTACACAATATTAAGCCTACACATTATAATCTGGTTAACTACATATGTAAAACTTGAAACATTAGCAGCATTTATAATCCCCTTTGGTCTGAGAAAGGTAACAGTAAGATAACTAGCCCTGGAAACTTCAAATATATTCTGAACACAACTTAAATCATCCCTGAGGAAGGTGACAGTAACATTAGAGGGCGACCCTTAGAACAGTCAAATGAAGATATAGGCTACCTCTCCTGAAACAAAAACATTCCTGTCTCAATGTGTTTTGAATAGGCTCCTGACCTAGACCCCTCTATTTTTGTTCAAGAAAATAAGCATATTAACGTGGTCAGGAGTAAGTCGTGTGCGCAGCCTGTTTACAGTCAGGCCAGCTGCTGAGAATACACGTTCTGGTGGGACAGACGTGCCCGGTATGCACAGATATCGTCGTGCCACATTTGCCAGCCTCGGAAATCTTCCTTCATTGACTTTCCACCATTCTGTGGGACTGGAATCAAGGAGTGGTGAGGCATCCTTCAGAAACATGTCCACTTCCTCTTTAATGTCATCGTTGCTGCTGGTGGTATAGTTTTCACCCAGTAGAAGAGTCATAGCAGAAGTGTGTCTCTGAAGTGTAGCTCCCTGGACTGGCACATCATCTCCAGTGGTGGCTTCATTTGTTGATGTGGAGTCCACATGTTCTTCCATAGCCAGTTCAAGCAGTTTGGTATTAGCTGAGATCCTGCTTGCTGGGCTTAGAAATCCCAGGTGCTTATGCCGTGGGTCCAGCATCGTTGCTATCATTGGTGTTGTTGATGTGAGGTCTTCAGACTCAACCTGTTAAAATTAAATAAAGGAGAAAGCTAGCATTAGAGTTTTATTTAATAAGGTTTGACATGACAAGGGTACAACTGCATAAAAACGCAGTTTACACTGTGACAATGTGTTGGTGATAAGTGATTCACCCCATAATCTGTTATATAGCTCAAATGTGATCGAAGAGTTTAATTAATTAATGGCCATAGCTTACCTTCATCCGTTCCCCCAACGAAGTGCGCACTTTAGATTTGAATTCCGCCACTCTGTTGCTGTCTCCATTTGCCATCTTGAGATGCGTGTTAATCAGACTAAATGTGATGGGGTACGTGTTGGATATGGATACCTCCGCCTCTGCTGACATTACAGTAGTAGCACATTGGAGAGCCTCTAGTGCTGGCGCTATGTCCTCCATAAGCTGCCAGAAGTCGTCTCTCAACTCCAGCGTCCTCGCATCTGAAAGCTTGGTCTCTGAGCGGTCTGATAGCACAGCACACACGGCCCATCGCTGTTCTACGAGTCTGCCAAACATCGCATGTACAGAGTTCCACCTGGTCTTACAGGACTGAATGAGCCGATGAGCTGGTAGCTGCATTTGTCTTTGTTTTGCTTCTAGCGCTTTCGTTGCTGGTGTGCTGTGATTGAAGTGCTTGACCAGCCTGCCAGCAGCTCCAATTACTCGGTTGACACCAGCAGCAGCGAATCCGTCATTGACGGCCAGATTTAAAGTATGAGCAAAGCAACACACTGACTTCCAACTGACTCGTGCGGGGTTGTTTGCTGAAACAATGTTCCGAGCGTTGTCGTGCACACAGGCTACTACACGGCCGGTGAGTCCCCATGACTCCACAGCCTGGTTCAGTTTGGCAGCTAAATTATCAGCTGTATGTCTCTCGGATAAGCTCTCCGTAAGAAGGACTGCCGACTTTACCTGCCAGTCGTTTTCAATATAGTGGCAAGTAATCGTGATGTAGCTTTCTGTAGTCAGTGCTGTCCAACAATCCGTCGTCAGAGCCACATTAGCCGCGGACAAACATGTTTTTAGCTTAGCCTTCTTAATTTCGTAGCGTGCCTCCAAGTTGGAAGTCACAGTCGCTCGCGAAGGGATGTTATATCCTGGCTCCATGAATTGTATCAGCTCCCGAAATCCCTCGGCCTCGGTGGTGCTAATTGGCATTATATCTCTTTCAATCATCCCGCAAATTCTCTGAGTAATGCCGTCTGCTTTTCTTTGGTCGCATACTCGCCTTCCCAGCACAGCAGCAATTGTAGGTTGTGAAGGCGACGGAATGGCTAACGTTACATGCAAGTTGTTCAGGTGGTATCTTAACGAACTTGTAGAGCTGTTGTATTTAAATGTAGCACCGCAAAGTTTGCATTGTGCGTCTTTTTCATCGTTAATTAATCTAAAATGCTCCCACACTCCACTCCGTTTTGACCGCCTCATCATTGTTTGTTTTAGTTTTTTTGCCGCCTCAAGTTTGTGTCTAGCTCTAGCGGCTCGCGAGAATCTCGGGTCACGTTCAAGAACGTCCTGTGGGAAACGGTCATAGATTACAATGTTCAATTAGTCACAATTAATTTAATTTAATCGAGTAAATTCTTTTCGACAATTAATCGATAGTCGATTAACCGTTAACATCCCTAAAACCAGGCCCGTAGCCAGCATTGTGGTGGGGGGGGATCTTTTCCCCCCGAAAGTGGACTTCATTTGGCTCCCTACTCCAATGCCCCCTAAATACACCAGCACACTTCAAATCTTTTAATTTAGACATATTTTATTCATCGTCAAGTTTGTTGTGAGTCTGTTGTTGCTGTCCTTCATTTTTTGTCTGTTGCTCCCCACTGTTAACATAAATGGACATGAATTGCTTCAATTGAGCTATCTCTATAGTCATTAAAACTTTAACAAGAATGAAGAATTTGATATAAATGTAAGTGTTACTCAAACTTCCTACATCTGTGATTGTCTGTCTCTGTTGCTCACCTCAGTTGTCTGTTGCTTTCTTCCATTGCCTGTCTGTTGCTGCCCTCCATTGTCTGTCTCTGTTGTTGTTCTGTCTGTCTGTTGTTGCTGTCCTTTATTGTCTATCTCTCCACTGTTGACATAAATAGATAAGAATTACTTCATGAAGTACACTATCGGTATGGTCATTAAAACTTAAACATGAATTAATAATGATATAAATTGAAGTGTTCCAGAAAAGAGCTTTCAAACAGCATCAAAACCATCTCTTTGTAATTTAAATTGACATAATCAAGGTTGAATGTGTAGTGCCCTACCCTCTTACTTAAAACATTCTTAGTCCATTTCTCCCTTATATTAGTGCCAGATTCATGCAAATGCAGTTCTGGGGTTCTACCTTACCACTAAGAAGGCACACAAAGTTTGATTAAAATCTGTGTCGGTTGGGCCCCAAAGTGTCTGATTTCACGTGAAATGACCCACCCCCCATGTCTCCCTCTTCTTCTTCTATGGCTTCTATTGCATCAGAACGCTCATCAGCTCCAATCGTCTTGGGTGCATTTTTGAGTATAGATCGACAGCTTCATCCAGATCCAGAGCCATGTCGTAGTGGGTATGGATGAGAGCCAAGGATGACATGCGGTCCTCTCCCATGCTGCTCCGCATGAATGTGTTGAGTCTCCGGAGAACACTGGCAGACCTCTCACATTCGCAGGAGGTCACTGGCAAGGTGCATGCAATTTTCAGGAGTTTGAAGATGTTCGGATACATCATCTCATCACACTCTTTGATAGCTGAGGCACATGAGCTTGGTCTTTGGTGTAATGCTTTGACCTGCCACTTCAACTTCCACCGTTTCAGCTCCTGGTCAATGACCTCTGGTGATGGCAAGTCATCTTGGTACAGAGCGACTGCTTCAGAGATGTCCACCGTTACATCTGAGTTGCACTGGACAGATGGAATTAGGCCCATGAGCCTTGATGCGGTCACAGAGAGGGGACTAAATCTGGACTCAAACTCTGAAATGACATGGTCTAAGAAGGGTATCGTCATGTTCCGGAGATAGTACTCCTTCACTCCTTCAGCGGGTACATTTTCCCTGTGTTTCTGCCTTCCAGCTGCTCTCGGCTGGGTTGGTTCCACGTTGACCTGAGCAGCCATCCTAACTGCTTGTTCGTAGATTTGATTGAAGTCGTCGTCGATGGTCTCGCGGAGCTCCTTGTAGACAGACTTCACCTCATCAACCATGCTAAATGCCTCGATGATGTCGAGTGAGGTGCTTTGCAGTTTCACCGTGATGCCCGCCAGGTGGGATAAAACTTGGTATACGGTGAGGAATGTGAGGATGAATCCAAAGTTTTGTAGCCCACTCAAGAGACCATAGGCCTCTGCTTTGTACTTGCCCTCCCATCCACTGGTGACATCTTCACTGTACTCCTCTGTATGGAGACCCTGTGCCATGACTTCCAGAGCCTTAATAATGAAGACAAAGGCACTGTAGAAGTGACTGTAGGCATCATGCCGTGCTGCCCATCTTGTGCGGCTGAGGTCAATCAGGGGCTTCCGCTTTCCGGTAGAATGTGCCTCCTTATCTACAACCTCCTTGAGAAGGTGTTCCCTCTTCGGGCTGCAGGTGAAGAACATGACGATGTACTTCATCTTATCAATCATGTTGCGCACAACTGGAAGAGCACAAGAGCGTGCAATGACAAGGTTCAAGCAATGCCCATTGCAGTGCATATAAACTGCCTTAGGCGCATCCTTTTTTATCAAAGCTTGAACGCCAACATTTTCGCTGCTCATATTGCTGGCGCCATCGTACCCCTGGCCTCGACAGTCAGCAATCTCTATGCTTAGATGACTCAGCACATCTTTGATCGCGCTTGCAATGTGGCGACCTGTGATCCGTGGCAAAGTACAAATCTCAAGCAACTCCTCTCTGATATTTAAGTCTTTGTCCACGAAGCGAACACACATTGGCATCAGCTCTTCATTATGGGATGTGACCTCATCAGCTAGGACTGTGTACATCTGAGCATGCCTGACCTCTTCCACGATCTTGGCCTGAATCATGTGCTTCCCTATTACATCAATCATTTCATTTTGGCTTTGAGGTGATAGATATGTGGCATTTTTTAGCTTTGGTTTCTCCAAATGCTGCTTCAGCTTTCATCGTGATTTGAAAGCAGTTTCAATAGGGCCAAGAAATTCCCAGGATTGCCACTACAATGCTGCTGCTCAGCTGATCCTCTCAGTGCAATGCATTGACGGCCACAGTAGAGAACAGCCTCTGCAACGCACTTGAGAATGTGCCTGTTCTCTTTGATGTTGGTCTCCTTTGCACTGTCCATACGGACTGATATCCGGGTATTGGGGTTTTCATGTGACTGTCGAAACAGTTTTGCTCTTTCAAATGCCACTAAATGGTTTGCTTTCGATTGGTGGCTTCCAATTATCTTCGTTTTCTTATGCCATTTACTGAAGGGCGCATTTATCAGTGAAGTTGACTGTTTCCTCTCTGTGGCATTGAGAAAGAGAGCACAGCATATGCAGAAAGCGCCATCGAGTTTCATGCTGTAAACCAGCCACCATCCATGCTCCTCAAACCAATCATACCTGAATGCCCTGTTGCACCCACCAATAAATGTAGTTGGGAAAATGAAATGTTTCGAAGGTCTGACGTGGTTTTTCACCAAATTGTACTTTTGGCCATCAGACATCTGACACACAGCCTGTGCTATTTCCTCAATAGATTTGGTTGCATCTATGAAGAAGCCAAGGTCACTGTCAAGTACAGAGCTCGGCTGGGCTACCTCACATTCTGCTGCCTGTCTCACTCTCACATCCTCAGCCACTTCAGGAGCTGCTGCATCTCTCTGCTCTTCCACTGCACTGTTACCTGGCAAGGCTGTTTCATTGCTGCTACTACTAGCTGCTGGTAGCTCACCCTCCACATGCTGACTCACTAAATAAATACAGCAAAAGAAAGACATTTAAGTCAATTTTAGAGTATTTCAAACCAGACATAATAATAATTTTATTCTCTGAATTATTTTATTTTCTATTGTGCACATAGAATTGTGAGGGTTTGGGTAATTTCATCAAGCAGATATATTGCATTTGTCATAAAACGGTTTTAACAAAAAGCACACACAACAAACGTCTGACAACAAACATCTGCACCTGAAACACAAACATCAGGTGCAGGGAAACTACACTGATTGACTCACATACACCCTATCCATGTTTAACCCCCTTTTTTTTTTACACCTCTATACTGTATTTTATTTACTATGGCCTTAGGAGCAACAGGCATGGTGACAGTAAAATACAGCCTAGCTGGAGCAACAGGCATGGTGACAGTAAAATACAGCCTAGCTTGATCATCAGCATTGCAAAGTGAGTTACTGAATGTTATTGTCACTTACATTTCTTAAAAATCAACTAATGGGCATAAAATAATTTGGCTTTAGTGTGGGGGGAACCCCTCATAAAATCCGTTTCACTTTCAGGAAAAGGTGGAGAGGCACCAATAGAGACCGAGGTCGAAACTGCACATAATAAGTTCTGTCATAGACATCTGAAGCCGCGAGCACAAAATGGTAACACTCTGCGTCAAGACAGTAGACTCAGGAGACAGACACTAGTCTAAAACAGACGGGGGGAACTGTCAGCTATGTGGCACTTGCAGAGCACAAGCATAACGAGATGGAGGGGGGGAGACATTGAAGCACCGAAGTCACGTTAACACGCCAAGCAATACACTTTTAACAATCCCGAAAATAGTTACTGTTACGTTCGCTATGTTTCCTACAAAATTGACAGTGGTATTTTCTGTGTTCGGCGAGGGATGGGGCTAGCATATAGCCTAATGGAGCTAGGCAACCACTGACAAGTAGCCTAGGTCAGTGAGTGTTCAGATGCAGCTAGGTCTAGCAGCTAAGTAGTAAAGAAATAGAAGCCCTGCACTCAGCAGCTTACCGATTTTGGTCCTTTTCTGGAATAAGTCACCAATGTTTTGGGACAATGTTGCCGCCGACTTCTTTCGTTTACGTTCCTTGTCTTCTTTTTTACCCATTTTCGCTATTCTTCTGATTCTTCTTTGTTCCTATGTAATAGGCGATTAGGCTAGCTACCAACAGAAATGGGGGCATTACCGCCACCGACTGGATTGGTGTAAAACAGTCTGAACAAAATGTGTAAACAGAAATATTAACCATTTTTCTTACTCGTCACTTCTCTGAGTCTACTTTTCTTTTTTATTAGTCTGGATTTTGATATTGTAAATTTAGATTTGAATCATGTATATTCACCGGAGATGAACAATTCATTCATTGAATAGCCCACATATCTTGAGGGGCGTGTCTGTGTATGGGGGGAGGGGGGGGGGGGTCGAGTGCGGGAGGGGGATCGAACGAACCCTTCGATCCCCCCTGGCTACGGGCCTGAAAACTGACCCTTTAAAGGAATACTCCACATTTTCATTCACCACTCTTTGCTGCTGGTGTCTTTACATACCACAAATCAGTTCATTTTTTTTACACAAAACTCATGGCTGTAGCACGTTTGTGATTTTTATTTGAGCTGATATGAAGGTTTCAGTGATATATCATGATTTTCAGTTTAGGGATGGGTTAATGTACTCCTATTATTAGTGTGCTTAGTCAACATATGTGTAACCATGTGTCAGTTTGCTTTCTTTTCCAATTAGAATAATTTGCAATCAAAATATGTGATTGCATATTATGATCATCGTACTGCTTTATTGTACATGCATTTTGGTGTGTAATAAAGTGTGTAGGACAGCAGATGTATCCAAAAATACTCAGAGTAATGAGCCCTCAGCGTAACTAGGTTTATAATAAGATGTTTCTAATTTGTTCTGCCAGAGATACAGTATGCAGGGTCAGCGTGTGATGATCATTTTCTGTGTTATACTGACACCTTATGGTGATTCAAAAATAACACAGGAACAATGAGGCGTTTGACCAAGACACGCATCTCACTCAGCCTTACAGGAAGTTGTACCGTACGACGAAGGGCTTTGAAACTTCAGTACTTACTTTTATGCTGAATCATAAACAAATTTAAATTACTTTAAAATGGGTACATACCAGAGTTGTGGACTCGAGTCACATGACTTGGACTCGAGTCAGACTCGAGTCATGAATTTGATGACTTGAGACTTGACTTGACAAAATCTAAAAGGACTTGCACTTTAACATCAGTGACTCGCATTTGGACTTGCCCCCTTTGACTCGAAAAGACGTGCTACTTTCCCCAAACCCAAAGATTACAAAGTATGTTGACATGGACCGCGCTATCTCTCTTTGCACCTGTGTGCATCTGTGTGCATAACGTGTGTGGCATGACATCCAATCAAATTAGATCCAAGTTGTTTTGATCTGACAGCATCCAACCAATCAAAGTACTGGACAACCAATGAGGCGGAACAAACTATAAGGCGCCAAGTACGCAACAATGATACCACGGGTAGTTTCGTTTTGGGT